>NW_022196914.1:37209381-37209826 GCF_008632895.1 Mastomys coucha | reverse complement strand
ATGGATGCATTTTTTCCCTACCTGTTTCTAAAGGACTTTATAGATGACAGAACATAATTTTAAAAGAACGGCGAGGGGGCTGAAGAAATAGCTCACAGGTTAAGAGTACTGGCTGCTCTTCCAGAACACTCGGGTTTGATTTCCAGCATGCACATCGTGGCTCATAACAATCTGTAACCTAGTGCTCTAGGACTGCACACTACTTCTGGCTTCCATGGGCACCAGGCATGCCCATGGTGTACAGACACACATCCAGGCATGCCCATGGTGTACAGACACACATCCAGGCATGCCCATGGTGTACAGACACACATCCAGGCATGCCCATGGTGTATAGACACATATGTGAGCAAAATACCGATATGCATAAGAAATTAAGATATGAAAACAGTGGCATGTGATGGTTAGGGCACAGTCTATGTTGTGAGCTTAGCTGGGAGGCACT
>NW_022196914.1:37155381-37208909 GCF_008632895.1 Mastomys coucha | reverse complement strand
GGAAGTAGGTCTTCTATCAGCAGCCTTCAGATGAAGATGTAGAACTCTCAGCTCAGCCTGTGTATGATCATGAAAGGTAGCCTGGTCCAAGGTTGAGCCAAGACTAGAAGCCCCAGAGGCCCTGAAGGGATGGTAGGACCTTTGTCTGCTCCTGTGCACCAGGCCTCTGTCACTAGCCACAGCCTGCCCCCTATATATTTGTGGCCATTAGTCACATAAGGGCAATGCCCCAAGCCCCTCCACATGAAGATGAGGAAAAGGACGTGACCTGTGATCATGTCGGCTCAAGACAGATCTCCAAGCTAATGAGGTACATAGAGGCCTAGAGGGCTTAGCTAGTAAGCTTTCCTTCCCAGACATCCCTCCCTGAAAATGATATTTAATCTCAGGCCCACCTTGAGAAGTAGGGTATGGTTTTACACATCTACTTTCCACCATGACAATAAATGATTTAGAACCAATGGGACTGTCTCTTTTCATCTGCTGTGGGGAGCCATAGAGAAAGCCTTTGCCTACAGAGCTGCTGTCTAATCTCTCTTAGAAGGCCTCTCTGCATGCCCAGCCACTACCGCCACCAAGCCTAAGCCTGCGCCAGCCATCAAGCCAAGGACTATTCCCATGGGACCATGCAGAGGTCACCCCCCCAACCCCTGCACCTGGGTGCCCAAGAGCCTGGGAACCCCATAGCCCCGGCCTCTCCCCAGGCCTGGGGACCCCTGAGTCAGCCCTGCCAGACTCAAGACTCACACCCCTACATGCCTGCACCATGCCTGCCTGGATGCTGCCATGCTCCCACCTTGAGGATAATGGACTGAACCTTTGAACCTGTAAGCCAGCCCCAATATATGTTGTCCTTTATAAGACTTGCCTTGGCCATGGTGTCTGTTCACAGCAGTAAACACTTAACTAAGACAGAAGTTGGTACCAGGGACTTGGGTATTGCTCTGATAGGTCTGATCGTGCTTTTGTTTGGAAGAATGTGGATTTGGGGACTTTGGGTTTGGAAAGTAGTGGGATGCTTTAAATGGGCCATCCTAGTAGGAATATAGAAGACTTTGTTGTTGAGAGTAATTTGAACTGTGCGGACCTGGCCCAAGAGGTTTCAGTGGGGAATTTCAATTTGTGGCCGAAAAACCGTCTTGTGGGGTTTTGGTGGAGAATGTGGCTATTTTTCTGCCCTTGTCTGAAGAGTCTAGCTGAGGCTAAGGTAAAGAGATTTATATTAATTACATTGACAAAGGAAATCTCAAAAAAGGCCAACCTGGGACAGAGAAAGTTCTAGGTAATGAAAAACTTAAATACAGACTTGATGGACCACATTTTTGTTCCTAGTGTTTAGGAGACAAGCATGCAGATCTCTTGAGTTCAAAGTCAGTCTACAGAGCAAGTTCCAGGACAACCAAGCTTAGGCAGTGAAGGAGTTGGAAAACAGAAAGCTGGTGATAGTATTCCAGCCCCAGCAAGCTGCAGAACTCGGCAGTCTCTGCCATTTGGCTCTGGCTTTAGAGTCAAGTATATAAGGGACCACTGGACAATTGATGCTGAAGCTAAGAAGTTAGTGGTGATTAAGAAGAGACCAGCATCACTGAAGTGAAATCTTCTGGGAAATATTTTCTGAGAGCACAAAGAAGCTGTGTTCCAGAGATAGTTGTACCTCATGCTATAGCTGTACTTGGTAATGTGTAAGAGTCACTCAGGTGGTACTGGTTTTGAAGGCATGAAGGGGTCATGAAGAACAGCTGAGGCTTGGCACTGTGAGAGACCATGGAAGGCCATTGGTGAAGGTGCAGCCTCAGTTTCAGTTGATGGCCCAGGACTGAAGGGGTCATGCAAAGTAGTTGAGGATTGGCACCATGAAGATAGCCTATGAGAGGTTATTGGTGAAGCCTAGTTGCAGTGGAAGACCCCAGTGTACTGGAGATGCCAGTACCATGGGATGATCAAGACCAAGAACAGCAGTGGCAGTTGAGTGTATCATCCTGAGCTTAGAGGGCGACAGAGGGCAGAGCTGGAGAAGTGATGCCAGACCTTTGGAGGAGCCCAGAAGATCATGTGTGGATCCCAGACATTGAAACAAGAAGCTGTGAAGTTGAAGTTGAGTTGAAGACCCCTAGATGTTTGAGATGCCAGAGCTGTGGGAATGCTGCTGGGGAAAGCTGCTAACAGGGAGTGAAAATAGCCCAGGAGAAAGAAGTTTGTTGCAGTCAACAAAGATGAAAAGGAGTGGGAGATCTGAAGACCGCTTTGACATCAGCCATAGAGATGCAGTTTGGAGTTTGCCCAGCTGGTTTCCTGTCTTGCTTTGGGAGTTACAGTTAAGTGTTTGGATGAATCTCTGAAGAGGTTTTGAACTTTGGACTTTTAACATTGTTGAGACTGCTATAGACTGTGGGGACTTTTGAAGTTGGATTAAATGTATTTTTTATTATGCTATGTCTAGGTATGGCCCCCCATAGACTCATATGTTTGGACAAGCTTATGGGGCCAGTGAGTGGAATGTGATGGAGCATTGTATATGCTCAGGAATGACACTACTAGAAGGGGTGGCCCTGTTGGAGTAGATGTATTGTTGTGGGTGTGGGCTATAAGACCCTAACCATAGTTGCCTGGAAGTCAGTCTTCCACCAGCAGCCTTCAGATGTAGATGTAGAACTCTCAGCTCTGCCTGCACCATGCCTGCCTGGATGCTGCCATGCTCCCACCTTGATGATAATGTACTGCACCTCTGAACCTGTAAGCCAGCCCCAAATATATGTTGTCCTTAGTCATGGTGTCTGTTCACAGCAGCTAAGACGAATGGGCACAAATATTATCAACTCTGCAGGATGACACAATAGAGGTATATAAGGGCACAAATGAAAACAGCTAGCTCATGAGGGGAGTGTTAAAGGAAAGTGCCCCTAACAAAGGAGAGTCTTTGTTTTCAATTTTCAAATGTGTAACTATAAGGCTACATCTCTCAGGAAACAAAATAAATTAGTAAGCACACTTCGATCTCAAGTAGTGACAGAAATGCTTTGGAGTAAGGAACCATTACAGAGTCTATTGCAGCTCGCTCCAAAATTGTCTTGACAGGCTAACTTGGCTCTGAGGGTTCCTCAGAGGCTGGAGGGATGCCATGGCTTACTTCTAAGCCACAGTTGCCCTTTAGGTATATTGCTGGAGGTTTCAGGTGAGAACACTTGTCAGATGGTTTGTGACTGGGCCGTCTTTGGAATGTTCTATGGCTCTCCACAGGTCTGACTATGGAGAACCATGAACTTTGAGTCTTAGGTTTCTCAGGGCACTTTCTCGCCTTCTACCTGTTTTCTGAAATCCAGTGACACTGACAGCCACCCACTGACTATGTGCTGACCCTGGGCTCATCTTACTCTAAGAACTTAATACAAGCAATTTCAATCCTCACAGCAACTTTGAAAAGCTAGATCCAAAATTGACTGAATGAAAGGGTCCCTGACCTGGAAGACATGAAATTCAATTAAGGTCATGAGCATCAGCTCCTTCTGAGAAGGCCCAGCCTTACATTTAGACAGTTTCTTTTGCCATGGTTTCTAAGATCGAGATTCAGTTTGGATATGTAACCTTAAGTTGCCACCCTACAGTTCCTGGGCATTACTGTGGTTTCTTGCTCCCATGTTAACTTCAAGACCCTATACACGTGGGCTTTGTAGGCACACTTACTGTCTTATCTTGTTGCTTTTGAATTCGTGGAAGGGAATAGTCCCAAACAAAATCATACCAGGCAAAACAAACTAAAACCGAGATGGGAGAATTCCTTTACTGGAGACTCCAATAGAGAAGACAGATTTTATTTATTATGTCCTTTACCAGCCCTTGGTGCTGAGGCACAAAATCTGCAGGATATCATCTGGCTACCATGGAGACTCAGTCTGCTCATTCTGAAACTAAAACCATGTACTTGCTATGCAAGATTATGAAACAGAAAGTTTCCTAACAGTGAGCTCAGGTAGGTGAGATCTCTATCCAGATTATCTTGCCTGGGAGGCTGATATTGGGGTGGGCACCTTCACACAGGTCAGGGGTTATGGTCAAGTCTTATACTTGTGACTCTAATTATTCATCAGTAATCTGCATAACTCAAGGACAAGCATTATTTCCTCAGGCTGTTTTTTATCACTGATCTGTGACTTTCACCAAGCCCTTCTTGCTGATCACCAAACTCACAGTCAGACCAGCAAACAAACTTCACCCAACTTTTATGACACATAAGGGTCAAGGGAACTCCAATAGGGAGCCAGGTTTTCAAGTTCTGGTTTAGCTCCATCTCTGAGATGGATGTGTTAGGGTTGAAGCGCGGATGACTGTGGTGTGCATTCTTTCTAAGAAGTCTTGGGGGCAAAGCAGATAGATTTAGAACTCATCACATTGTCTGAACAAGAATTTAATGCCTCAGCTCTTGTAGATTTAGTCACTAATCGGGTTCATTAGCCTATTTTTCATATGAAGTAACAAAGCCCAATTAAACTCAGGTTTGATCAGAGAGGTAAATTTTTTTCATTCTCAGGAGTTCATGGACAAAAAATTGGTTCAGAGGAGAAAAGATGCCAGAGCTCAGGGAATACTGTCTCTGAGATTATCTTGGTCTACTCCTCTTGATTACAACAGAGCTACACATCTGGCCTTATTTCACATATTTCTGTGTTAGGTAGTAGGCAATAGAAGGGGCACAGAGTCAAGAAAGTTCCGAGTGTGTATTTTGGCCAAGGGCACAACCATGACCAAGGCCTCGGGCCCATGGGAAATTGACAAAGCTGTTCCCCTTCAGGATTACTTTCAGAAAAGCAAAGCCTTTGTCTGTCCAAGTATGATTGATTGATCAGTGTGTACAATAACCAGCAACTGCAGCTTCCTCCTCTTCCTTTGCATTTACAACCTGAGCCTCCTCTTATGACCTCCTATGGAGACTGAACCCCTCCCCCTGCACTATACAAAATAAACACCTCTTGAGGTTCTGGGTTGTGTTGATAGTAAGTGCTGCTTCACCAGAGAATACACCACACTTTTCTGTATATGTGTCTGTGTGGCTGTTCCTTCTTCATTCCCCAAGTACTCCAATCAGGGTTTCAGGATCCAGGCCACATGACGTGGTAGATGGACACTTCCAGGTACATGATTTTTCCTAGCAGAGTTCTCCTTTACATCTTGAGTGAAAACTGGTTCACATGCCCACCCCAGAAACAGTTCTTGCTAAAACTCCTACTCGTACTGGAAATTTGAAGAAGTCTCACCAGAATAATCACATTTACCAGAGAAATTGGGATTCCCTCTTGAGGTTCTTGGTTTTACTAATAGTAGAATTTAAGAAGGAACTCAAAAGGAAATTTGAAGACAGTGTTAGTGAGGGTCTAAAGAAATACCTTAGGGCAGCAAGCTGGCAATCTTGGCAGCTGCACAGGAGCATGGTGAGAAGTAAAAAGCCATGCCCTTCCAGCTAAAACAACACAGAGGTTGACTGCACAGTAGAGCTACATGCAGTGCATTCAAGCAGTCATGTTGAAGGCAGGGGAACATCAGAGGAGTGAAACCCTCAAGGTGCAGGAAAGCATGCTTAGAACAGAGATAGAGGGAGAGGAAAGCTGAGCTTTTCTGAGTGATTGAGAAAACCTTGCAGGCATCTGAAAACTATGTTATCTCATTAAAGGAATACTTATTTCTCCTGTCTCTTTAGCCTGTATATGACACCATGTGTATTTCTGGTGCCCTTGGAGGTCAGTAGAGAGCTGTTGAATCCTCTGGAATCTCAGTTACAGTGACTGTGAGTCACTCACTATGTGAGTGCTAGGAACCAAATTCAGGCCCTCTGGAAGAATAGAAAGGCTCTTAACCTCTATACTGGCTAGTTATACTAACTTGACAAAAACTAAAGTCATATGAGAAGAGGACACATCCATTGAGAAAATGATTCCATAAGATTGGACTGCAGGCAAGCCAATGGGCAGCTCAATGTGTGTTGTGACATAACAGAGCTGACCCTATGGCCATTAGCACACTTTCCCAACCCCCTGCCCTACTTGGCCTGGTAAAGAACATTCAAATGTGTGCTTTTGCCTCTTGCCAAATAAGAAGGGCACAAAGAGAAAGATTCTTGAAAGTTGGAGAGTACCTACAAGGAGGGGAGATACATATCACTTTCCAGTGTGGGTTTCAACTGCAGCTGGTCCTCATATCTGCCCTAGGCCTGCTGACCAGGGGTGGAAAGACCTAGAGACAATGGCTTAGAGGGAATGTGAGTTTTCTGAGGAGTGAATGGTTGCCATGAAGAATCATATCCTTGAGTAGGTTTTTTGCCCTCTGCATGAGAGTCTTGCTGCATAATGGTATCTCTTACTGACAAACCGAGTCATGGAAATGTCCTGGAAGGTTGGGATCCTGGTGACCTTGGCTTTGTCCCCAGACCTCCTACAAAGATATGTTCAGGGAAATCCATCTCTTTTAAGACTGAGTAATCAAATAGGTGCCAACATAAGATCTATGAGGAGATCTTAAGGCCAAAAGGGAAAGTGCTTCAGAGTGCAAAGATGCGAAATGTCACCAATGTACTCGAATTGTTGAACACAGTTTCTCTATGGGATTCTTTGAATTAAGAATATTAAAACAGCCACGGGAGGTGGTGGTGGTGGTGGTGGTGGTGGTGGCACACACCTTTAATCCCAGCACTTGGGAGGCAGAGGCAGGCAGATTTCTGAGTTCAAAGCCAGCCTGGTCTACATAGTGAGTTCCAGGACTGCCAGGGCTACACAGAGAAACCCTGTGTCGGAAAACAAAACAAAACAAAACAAAACAAAAAAACGAATATTAAAACAACCTTAAAACTCAGGTTGATCCAAACAACCCTGAATATGGATTTGATTACACAAATCGGGGAAAATGTATATGGATACTTTTGAAGACATTAAAAATAGTACATTGTATCTGAATATGCTGAATATGAAAGATATTCAAGATATAAAAATTGAAGTAATGTATATATCAAATAAACTATGTAGGTAGATAGAGAAATGGCTTACTGAGGTCCAAGTATAAGGGCTAGAGTTCAGGTTCTAGCGCTCATGCCAAAAGTCAGGTCTGGTCCCTCAAATATCTATAGCCCTGGCACCAAGGCCAAAGCAGACAGAAGGACCACTGGCACTTGCTGTGTAATAACTGGCGTGGGTAACCCCATTCTCAAAGAACCAAAAAGAGACCGCTGCAAAAGCATGAGGTTAATTTATTAATTGAAGCTGGTGTACCAGGGTCATCTCTGTAATGGTGACCAGATAGAGAGACCCAGAGGAAACAAGGCTCTAAGCTCTTATACCATTTCAGAACAGTTTTACAACTTACAAAGTTACAATTTACAACATGGGTAGTTACACTTTATCTTGTTCATTGTTCTTTAGTTTCTATTGATCTTTCCTCCCGGTTAGGATAAGACATCTATGACTCTCAGGAGGGGTGGGGGAGATTCTCTCTCCCAGGGAATGTCTCTTGGAAACTTGTATTCTTTGAGGATGGATGTTTGTTCGGTAAACTCTTCTAAAAACTCCCTTTGTCTTAAGGATAAGTAAACTTCTTTGCTGTCTGGTATCTTTATGGGATAACTCCGTTTGGCTCAATTTCTACAGCTGGTAGTTCAAGGAGAGCTCATCCCTCAAAGGAAGAATGTGGGGAGTAACAGAGAACTCTCCAATACTTTCCACATGTGCACCTCCACAGGTGTGTGTGCCTATAAACACAGAATGTGTAACTCTGACCGTTTATGTTTGGGAATGTGTAAGACATATATGTTATGACATCTATATCTATATCCACACAATATATAAAACCAGTGGGTTTTTTTTTTTTTTGAAGAAAGTTTTGAAATCTGGAACCTAATTAATCAGTCACTACAGCAGACAGATGGAGTAAGATGTTTCCTCGTTTATCCTCAATCTTTGAAATGTTTTCCATTTGCACATGACACTTCATGATTGATTGATTGTTTTGTTTTTACTGAAGGTAGTGATTGAGGTGGTGGGGAATTGAAAACCAGTCCAAATTAGTATTTTTGTTTGTTTTGTTTTTGAGCCAGTGTCTTGTTAAGGCATCCCTGCCTGGCCTGGAACTCACTAGGTAGACTAGGTAGGCCTTGAGTTCAAAGAGATCTGCCTGCTTCTGCTACTGCCTTGCCTTTTCTGAGGTTAATGATGCGCCCCACCACCTTCAGCCAGATTAGCTTGTAGGAAACTTGGCAAAGCAGAGTTAAAAACAGAACAATAGTTTAAAGGGATAGTGGGACACAAAAGGATGGAGGAAGAGGATATTTGCCATGAGGGAGCTTTCATATATGGTCTAACTTTGCTTTGCGTGGCTGCTCTGCTCCGTTTGGCAGAGAGCAATCAGTTGTAGGGAAGGTGACTGATGGAACAAGGAACAACTGGAGGACAGGGATGGGGACCAAGTGGCAGTGTTAATCTTACCAAGAGGAGCAGCTGCACCTCCTGAGGGTGGTCCTAGGTAAAGAGGAGATTAGCAGGGCTGAAAATAGGCAGGACAAGAGGCCACAATGCAAGCCTTAGGGCACAAGGCAACCTAGACTTCTATGCATGTCCAAAAACACCAACTGTGGGATCCAGCCTACTGAGGAAGTCAAAGGAGCCAGGGAGAGATGGGTAAAAAGCAGAACAAGGAGACATTAAGGTAAAAATGAAGATAGAAAACGACTTTACTAGCAAGGATTCAAAAGCAAGAACAGAAAGCAGTGGGCGTGGCAGGAAACCAGTACCACAGGAAGCCTGCTAGCTGCTTGCCTGCACGACTGAGTAGGTGTAGCAATATTCTCATATTTTCAAGGGCTGAAAAAAGAAGTCAGAAACTGTACAAAGCAGCATCGAAGCTCGGCCTGCTGGGGTGGCCTATAGTCCCAGACACCTGAGAGTGGGAAAGTCAAGGCCTGTGTGGATTACAGAATGAGTTAAAGTCCATCATGGGCAGTTTACTGAGATCCTGTAAAACTTGGGCTGGAAAGTACTTAGTGATGTGGCATGTGGGCACCTCCAGTTCAGGCCCTAGAAGTGAGAGGAAGGAAAAGGCAGAGACAAATGCCTTTCTTTGGAACAACTGGCAACAAGTAGTACCCCATACTAAATGAGACCCATCCCACCAGGAGGCCAGCAACCTTAGAAGGAAGCAACCGAGTTGCCCAAACATCGGACATTCCTTTGTGTTTGTTAACAGCCAATGCACAATCCCAGAAGTCATGGCTGCCTCTGATTGTGAAAATAAATTCTTTAACTATGAGCTGAGATGCTGAAAGGAAATGAATCATTTAAGGACAAACAAGCTTTAATTAGAGGGGACAGCCTGTCCTACCCAGAAACAACTGGGCACATGTGTCCACCATAAACGTATATACCTGAAATGACAAAAGAGCTTAAGGTAAGATATAAGAGGAATGGACACCAGAAAAAAGAAAACCTGAGCTACCAAGCAAGCTTTGTAGCCACCAAGCAAGGGCCTCATCCGTTTTTATGACATGGCCGCTGATCAAAGAAGAGGAAGTAGCAGCTGCTGCAAGCCTTTCTTTGGGGGAGGCAGCAGGTACTGCAAGCCCTTCCTAGTCCTGAGATCCTCTTCCATTGCCCCATGTCATGAATTTACTTGTTTCAGTTCTTTTCCACAGAACACAAGGTTTGTGAGCTGGAACGTAGCTCGGTGGTAAAGTATTTTCCTGGCAAGTGCAAAGCCCCGAGTTTGGCTCCCATTATCACATCACCAGTAAACCACCTCTACCATGAAAGCAAAGCAAAACAAACCCCCAAACCCAGCAAGAACAAACAACAGGACAAGGGGCTTAGTATAAAGTTCAAAGACTCTTGTACAAATAGATGAGACATTTATGTGTGATAAAAATGGTTTGATGGGCTTCTAGTCAAAACATTTTTTTTTTTTTTTGCTCATGAAAGTTTAAGCCTCTGTCCTTCTCCAGTGAGTAGTTGGGTCAGGGGAGGGGACTCTGCTTTTAACTTTTGGGGTGTTGTAAGTGGGACCCCAGGTGAGGAAGAGTGAGCACAGAAGCTCTGAGACTCCAGTGGGGACAGGGATGTGGCTGTGTAACTACTCATGTCACAGAGGACAGGTAAAACTGTCTGTCCTGGCTGCACAGAAGACCCTCCTAGACAGTTTGTAACACCAGCTGCTTTCTCTCTACTGGGGTCCCTTCACATTTGCACTTTCAACAAAAACCCTTCTTAAGGCATACTTTCTGTCCTGGTAGCAAGGCACAAGGGCCTTAGTTCTCAGGTTTATGGCCAAATTGTGGGACCCTTACCTGTGACCTACAGGTACTGTTTGATGGAGACAGTTGCTCTCTGCAGCTTGAAATGTAGTAACCTAAGCATGGTGAGCCCCACTAAGAATTGCTCTAGGCTCTGGGAGAGTCTTTGCTTGGACAAACTGTAGTCAGACTCTAGGATCTTCTGCTGGGCCCAGCTGTGCATTTCCCTCTGCTCCAGCTGTAGTAGAGAGTCCTGCTAAGGTAGGTAGGTTAGCAAGACTCTTCATGTCCATTCACTGTGTCACTTCCCCCAAATGACTTCTGTCCACCTGGCCTGGCTTCAGCAGGGATCCTGTTTGGTTAATTTAGCCCGAATTCTTCTTTCTCCTGATGTTTCCACTTAGTAACATCTTTTGCTCCTTGTTTATGTCTCAACTGCCCTTTCTTGATTTGGAGTTGAGCCCAGTCTCTCCCCTGCTTCAATATCCACCTTTGCAGTGGTTCTATACTGATCGTTATGTTCCTGGGGAAGCCTTCCCAATTCAACCTGTCTTTTTTTCTTTAGATATATGAGAACTTTCGGTTGTAGAAAGCTCAAAGCATTAGTAATTCATAAGCTTGCTGACTCTCACTGTGTGGGAGGCTTCCTCTTCCATGTACAGATACACTTCAGCTTCTTAGTTCCCTCTTCTTGTCTTGGTGGGGGACTGGAGGAGTGTGGACCTCTTGTGCTTTGGAATGGACCAGCCTCTAGATACATGTGGGATAGGAACTGGATCCTCTCTCCTTCCTCCTCCTCTTGTCTCTCTTCTCCCTCCTCCTCTTGTCTCTCTTCTTCTTGGGCACTCCTTCAGGGACAGCTTCAGGGAAGCTGAAGCTTATTCTCTGATGTTCTTGGGTCAGTGACATTGCCTTCCCCTCCTTCCTCTTAGAAATATTTTGAAAGCAGCTAGCTCATTGTTTGGAAATATACACAAAACCATGCTGCTTCCCAATCCCCACTATACTTGGTTCTTCCTTTTTAATGAAGCTGGGACTAATTTCTTATATGTCTGTAGTATGTGCTTTATGCAGCACAGTAGCTGGGCAGCTGCCTACCCTCCGTGCTGTTAGAATCTGTTTTCCTATCCATAACCCAAGTTATTACTTAATATGTTTCATCTGGGCTGCTCTTAGCTCCAACTGGCCAGCCCACATGGCCACGTTTTTTTTATGGCTCGGCTAACCCATGGCAGCCCTCCTTTGTCCTCTCCTGCACACTCTCCTTCTTCTGGCAGTCTCCCTCTCTCCTCCCCTTGTGGTTTCAAGCCAGGGGAAACCTAACCCCCTGTCCCCCACCCCATCTCTCTTCTCCCAGCTACTGGCTGCCTGCATCTTTATTTACCCATTAGAATTAACTTGGGGGCAGGGTCCCAGAGGCTACTTGCAGACTCTAGGTTTTTGGGAGCACACACTTAGCATTACATTAGCCAGTAAAAGACAAAACCTCAATATAAGTCCATCGAGTCTGTCTGTTGGAGGAAAGATGTCTTTGCATTTTTCTTCAGCAGTCTCATGTCAGCTTCTGTTTTATTCCTTGCTTTGCTCACTTTAACCATTTATCTTGAATAGATATAGCCCTGATGCATCTATGGCAATTGTATTTTGTTTAACAAATATATCATAGCATAACAAGTATACCATAGCATAGATCCTGTTTCCAATTGCAGGAGGTTTGGGTTTTCACCCTAGCAGCAACTGGGCAGTGAGCTTCTAAGTGTGTGTATTGGTTAGTTTAGAGGACACGGAAGGATGGTGAGCTTCGGTTTGCAGAGACAGCTGGAGAAACTGGTTTTGATGTTTGAAGTCAGAATGCCAGGAGAGATCACATCCTTGGGCATCTGTTACTCTTGGGAAACTCTAAGGCAAGGCAGATGATTTGAGATGACCCAAAAGAAACCGCAAGGATTAATGGTTTGGAATGCCACAAATTCCACAAGTCCTAGAAATACCTCGGTGAACCTCCCTAATGTTTGTTTTTGTGCATGAGGATAGAAACTCATCTTTCTTTTCCCAGCATCATTGTGTGTAGGCTGCCCATAGAATCTCATTGCACAGACAATGGTAACTTGGTCTCTGTGGGGATGTCCAGGATATCAAATATCCTTAGATATTTGAGTTCCTTATGTAAAATGGTCTTTTGCATATAAGCTAGATTTGTCCTATGGGAGCCCATAAATCTAGATTACTTATAATATCCAATCCAATAAATTGAAAATGCTATGTAAATTAAATGTAAATTAATTATATCGTGTTATTTAAGGATAATGAAAAGAAGATAAAGATTTATAGATAATTTTTTCTGAAAAAATTAAGCAGAGTTGGAGTTTATCAACAAAAGATTATTTTTGACATTTATTTATTTATTTATTCATTTATCTACCTGTCTATTCACTTATTTTTTACTTATGGCTGTGTGGGCATGTGTGTGTAGGTAAGAGGACAACTTGAGGGAGTTGATTCCCTCTTTCTATTATGTGAGTTCTGGGCATCAAACTTTAGTTATTAAATTTGACTGCAAGTACCTTTACCCAGTGAGTTGTCTCAATAGCCAAAGAATAGGTATTAAGAGAGATCTAAGCACAGGGATAATAGAAAAAGTAGCACATGGAGGAAGATTCCACACTCCAGAGTGTGGGTGAGCTTCTCACCGGAGGGCCTGCATTTGATCTTGAATTCCTAAGTATGGTACCCACAGGTGAGAATCCACTGATACACAGGCTTGACTGTACCTTGACTTGGTGTGTTAAAGAATGCAGTCAAGCTCCCTATCTTCTCATGACCTTTGGTAGGAATAAGTGGGTGACTGCTGTATTGACACCTGCTGAGTTTCCTCATAGCTGAAGTTTGAAGTCAGCTGTAGAGACACATTGGACTGTAGGAACTCATTCCAACACCGCAGCACACCTGCCTATTGTTGCTCATCTTTAGTAATTGCTCCTCTTGTACTCAGAGAATGGTCAGCTCCACCACGGTGGAGGGATTGGCTGGGAAGAAGATTTTCTCAAAAGAGGAAGAGAGTTATGTAATCTTCATTTGTGTTTCTGGAGAGCTGGATTGCACCACTGGCAAAAATAAAGTAGGAGGCCTCATGGTTATTCTTAATTGCAGGTATGGGAGAGGCGCCCTCAGGAAGTGCTACAGTCTGTGGTAAAGATCAGCAGTAGTTCTGGTGCTTGGGGTCCCAGGATATTGGAGACGTTACATGCTTTAAATATGTCTGGATATATTCTGAGAATCACATTCAATATTTCATGATAATTTCGTGTACAGAAAATAAGAAGTACTTTTGTTATTGTTTTAGTTCATACTACCAGGTCTGGAACTCAGGAAAAATTCTTGGGCTGATGACATAGTATCAAAATACAGTGTGAAGGAAAAAAGCATCAACCTCTTGGGTGGCAGTAAGAGTGTTGCTCTTGATGGAGCAGATACTGATGGGATACACCTGAGAAGGCTCAGCTAGAGAAAGCAGACATACTTCTGGCTTGGCACCAATTGTGCTAGCACATGAAGAAAATCCTTCCCAGAACCTCTTCCATGTGTGCGCATGCATTGACTGTGCGTGTGGTGTGTGTGTGTGTGTGTGTGTATGTGTGGTAGATGTATGGCATGTGTGTGTGTGTTGTGTGTTGTATGTAGTGTGTGTGTGGTAGATATATGGTGTGTATGTGGTGTATCTGTGGTGTGTGTGGTATGAGTGGTATGTATGTAGTGTGTGTGTATATGTGATGTTTGTGGTGTGATGTATGTGCGTGTGTATCTCTTGTGTGTGTGTGTGTGTGTGTGTTTGTGTGTGCCTATGTGTACAAGTGCTGTCCGACACTAAGACTGTAATCACTTAGCCCTGTGGGCTTCAGAAGCTGAGTGTGGCCCAGTACAGACTCGTATATCCTCGTGTATTCTGCACCTTTAGGGTCCAGTGCTGGAAAAGACTTCCTTCGACAGAAGCCTAAGGGAGCCGATGTGAGATGCTCACAAGCATTGTTTCTATGCAGGCTGCCTTTATTCTGAGACTATAGCTGCCACTCTACGGCTGTGTCAAATCAAGCAAGCGACTTAATCTCTCTGGGTCTTCCTATCCTGCTTTGAGGAGGTGAGCATTGTATAAGGTGATACTTCTAAAGCACTTTCCACAGAGCCTGGACGTGACTGCTCAGTTTTGTTACTGAGACCTTGCTCTGGTCTCTCCTCAGCTTCCCAGTCCTTGTGGTCAGCTTTGAAAGCATTCAGCAAGACAGAGCATAGTATAGAAGACAGAGTTTATTACAGAGCTTATTGTAAGAGCCAAAGGGACCATTTCAGAGAAAGACACTCTCAGGAAGTAACACAGGACGACAGACCAATTGTCCCAATGTACACTTTAGGCAGGCTTTATACTGTTTCCTAGTCTCTGAGTAAGCCTGGCTTTCTATTTAGGCAATTGGCAGGCCCACTTAGATTAACTCTTGGGAAGGGGCGGTAGTATGCCTTTGTCCTTTACCAGAAAGCCTCTTGCTGGGTAATAAATAAGCTTTTAATCCTCCTGGCAGCTAACTCACACAGGCCCAGAGACACAGCTCAGAGCCTGTTTTTTTTTTTCTTCCTTCCAGAAATCACATTACAGAGCACAGCTAAAAGAACTTGAAACAAACAGACAAACAAACAAAAAAACCAACCAACTATAAAAATAGCAGTGCTTACCATGAGGAACTACCCTCCCCTTGTTGGCCTCAACAAAGCCCCATTAGTTCCTTTTGGTGTAATCTGTAACTGTCCTTTCCACGTAACTGTTAAGTGGGGCAATTTCTGTACTACCATCTTACTTTATCTGTCATGATTTCTGGTTTCATTGTAAAATTAATGTGTTTCCCAAGGCATAGGGGGTGAGACTCAAAGCTGTCCACGAGGAGGGAATCCATTCTCAATGTCCTCCAAGCCTGCTAAATGCTCACTAGCTTACAAGCAGTAACGTCAGCTGCCCCTGCCAATTCATGAAGTGAGATTCGTTGAGTATTTACTTCCACTCCAGCCACAATGGAGGAGAGAGAAAGGACGCCAAAGTAAAAACCCCTGGAGCTTGCAGGGTGTAGGTAATGATCAGGAATAACTTTGAGAAGACAAATCAGACTTCTAACTCTGAGAACACTACAGTTCCCAGTGTTACTAGAATCAGATGGGCACGTCCCAGGAACTCCTCTCCTAAAATTCAGAATCGGAGGGACACATATGGATAGCAGCAGAAACAAAAGCAGTTTATTTAGAAGTAGCACACTTCCAGGAGGAAGGGAATGGGGCCAGAGCTGGAGGAGGGTTAGAAGCACAATAGCAGACACTGCAAAGGACTAGGACTTCATAAAGTGGGCTTTTCTTCTGCGCATGCTCGCCACCGCCACTTTGTGGGAGTGTTCCCAGTCTTCTGTATACTAGCTCACTCTTTACCCTGCCCTCCTGGCAAACCAGTGTATCTCCAGTCTTGATAAAGGAGAGAAGCTTTTTGTTGTTTTTAGACATAGAGATGTCTGGAAAGACTCATCTTTGCCTAGACAAAATTAGGAGAGAAGACTCCCAGGAAACAGAGTAGAAAGGAGACGGACTTGTGAGAAAGAAGAAAACAGTAAACAGCGGGCCAAGGGTCAAGAGACAGCCCGATGCTTCCTGAGATACCAGTCCTGGAGGCTAGTTTGCTCAACCACACTCCTAACATGTGTCGGTCCAAGATTGTGATTCACAACAAGAAAATTCTCATTTAATGAGAAAGGCATCAAGTAGTAGGATAGCTCAGCTAATCCTATTGTTTAGCTACTTTCTACTATTTAGTTGCTCTAGTTCTTCTGGACTAGGTGTGACTTACTCCACAAGCACAGACAGGAGCAGGGTTAAGTAGGTGCAGGAAACACGCAACGATGGTTTTCCTGCCCAATATCACTTCTTCCTCTGACATCTCTTCTGTTGGAGACAACCTCTTCCTGACTTCCACAGCCTTGGATTCACCTTTTAAGACTCAGTGTAAAGGTTCAAAACTTACTGAAGGTAGATCCCAGACACAGATAGTATGCAAAGACAAAGAACATTTATTCTTCAGAAATAACCAGCATGCAGGGGTCAATCATTCTCTAAAATGACTCCAGACAAAGGCACACAGGCCTTCCTGTAGGGAAGTGGGGGAACTCTCTAGAAAGATTAGGTAATCTAAAATGTCAGTGGTGGGCCCTAGGGGGTCAGAGGTGGTCAGTGGTCTGAATTATTATGTCATGAACGTTTAACCATAGGGTGAAATAGGGCTGCCCAGCGCAGATAGCCATTTCTGAGTTAAGATATTACCCCATTTTTGTTATCCCCAGGCTATTCTTATTGACCTTGATTCTGGATTTTCTGATCTGTTCCTGGAGCTGGTGCCTTATCACCTTCTTTTTGAAATCAAGCCTGGTCCTTAAATGGAGATAAATGAGTTTTATGTCATCCTTTCATTGGGCCTACCTGGACAAATCCCCTGGTAAATTCCTAATTCCCAGTTCCAGGGAGCAGCATGGGATCCAATTGACCAATTATCTTCAAAACGGTGTGTCCTAGGAGGGGCAGCTGAGGTGGTTCAAACCATCGAGAGGCAATAGCCAATACTGCGCTCACTGTGAGTATAGTAAGGGTGTGAGAGGTGGTATTGCTTTTCTGTAGGGAGCCTAGGAGTCAGCACAGAACACAGCCAGACACCAGGCTCTCCCCACACAGAGAAGATTATTACCCTGGAAGGACAAATGAAGAGGGGATGAGGAGGGCTGGGGAATCTGAGGGTTTGCCTCTAGATCAGACAAAGACTGCAGTAGGTGTCTTTGCAGAAGAAAAAGGGGGACGTCTGGTAAGTCCCTATCGGACACGTTAGTCAGTATAGCCAAATAATGAATTTGGATTGCTGGATATTGGTGTTTAGTCTCAGGAATGAGTCAGGGGCCAAGTAAGGGAATAGACTTCAGGGGCTAGCTAGGAATGTGATCTAACAGTTTATCAAGGGAGAGGAAAAGGGGAGATCTAGACCTGCAGGTGCCATGTTTGCCATGCTCAGGCCCAGTTAGAGAACCCTTCATTGCTTGCCCCTGATAAGAGAATGTATGTCCCTTAATAAAACCTGGATGGCAGATGTAAACTCCCTTTAGGTGTACGTATTTGACAAACAATGTTTTATTATCCTGTGAGTTAGAGGGACACTTCAACACTTGGAATGTTCCCTGTCTTTTCCGGTGCAAAACACAGTTCTAATCTCAAAGGGCATTAGAGTTTATTCTTAAGCCAAATATGAGTAACCATGGCTGTGGACCATGTCATGCCAATAAACGTTCCAATGTGTGAAAGGCTTCATGGACCTATTATAGTTGCATAAACCAAGATATTTTCCTTATCTGTATGTATGTTTGTGTGCATGTATGCATATACATGTATGTGTTGCACCACAGGCAGGGGGCCTACTGCTAAGGCCGATGGCTCTCTCTCTCCCCAGTGCTGACCTGTTGCTGCATGGCACGTTAGTTAGAAGGGAGGCAATGCATAAATGAGTTATTTTATTATAGGAAGGAGAAAATAGGCTGGTTAAGTAGAGAGAAGGAAAGAAGAGGAAGGAGAGAGAGAGAGAGGGAGAGAGAGAGAAAGAAGAGGAAGAAAGCAAGAGAAGAACAAAGAGCAAGAGAAGAGAGAGAGAACAAGAGAGGGAGAGCAGAGAGGAGACAAAGAGTGAAAGAGTAAGAGAGAGGGGAGGGGGCAAACCATCCCTTATATTGTATGGGGCATAGCATGTCTGGCTTATGGTCAGATGACTGGGGATAGGGTCCAGCTAGAATGCTGGGAGCTTGAGGCATTGTCTGCCTGATAGAGCACACATCTCCTGTGGGGGCAGCTGTGAGGGGCTGTGACTGAAATAGGAACCACAGACTCAGGAGTTATGGCCAAGCTCCTTCCACCCTCTGCAAGCAGAAATTGCCCACAGGGGTCCAGGGCTCAAAACTAAATACTCTACTGAGCTTAAGTTACCTGAGCAGACCATACCGCATGTATGCACATGGAACCAGAAGTCAGTTCCTCAGAACACCATCCACCTTGGATTTTGAGACAGGATTTCTCACTTTTACGTGCAACTTGATGATTCAGCTAGGGTGGCTGCCTGGTGAGCCCCACCCAAGGATTTTCTCGTCTCTACCTCCCCAGTGCTGGAATTACAGGTGTGTGCTGCCTCGTCTAATATTCCTTGTTCGACTTGGAGAATCTAACTCAGGTCCTCATGCTAGAATAGCAAGTACTTTATGGATGAACTATCGCCCCAGTCTATGAAAAGACTTCTCAGCTAGGGTTTCTATTGCTATGATAAAAATGCAGTGAGCAAAGAAACATGGGGACAAAGTTTTATTTGGCTTACTTCCATAGCACTGTTTATCACTGAAGGAAGTCAGGGCAGAAATTCAGACAGGGCAGGATCCTAGAGGAGGTAAGGCAGAGGTCATGGAAGGGTACTGCTAACTGACTTGCTTGCTATGGCTTGCTCAGCCTGATTTCTTATAGAACCCAAGACCAGCAGTCATGACATGGCACTACCTGCCATGGGCTGGGTCCTTCCCACAGCAATCACTAATTAAGAAAACATCTTATAGCTAAATCTTATGAAGGTATTTTCTCAATTAAGGCCCCCTCTTTTCCGATGACTCTAGCTTGAGTCATGTTGTCGTGAAAGCAGCAAGGACACAAGGAGAAAAATGCCAAAACAAACAAACAAACAAACGAACAAACCAAAACATTGGTAGAAACAGTAGGCAGGCAGGTTATAGAAGAGTGGGGGAAGTCTCTGCTATCGCATTAAGATGTTGACTGTTCTTAGCCTTTGCGTTGGTAGAAGCTAGTGATCTGTTTAGTTAACACATTCCAAAAGGTTTCAGGTGACAGTCAACGGATGCTAGGTCAGGCACTGGAGTGGGTGGGAAATTAATTGCTATTCGGGAACTAATGATTGCCCAAGATGATTTAACTCTGGATCTGCAGCATTCCAATTCTTTATAGTCACTACATTGAAATCAGTCAGCTGGCCTATGGACTCATTAACATAGGCATGGATTTTCTTCTGGGGAGTTTCAGCTCACACTCCCTTATTGGGCACACACTGTTCTATCTTCTTTAGCACTTAGAATGTTCCCTGTCCTTAAGATTCAGTTCAAGGGCCAGGGGAGCTAGCTCAGTGGTTAAGAGCACTTGTTGCTCTTGCAGATTTGGTTCCCTGAAGCGATTCGGTGGCTAAATATGGTCTGTAATCTCAGTTCCAGGTGATGCCCTCTTCCAGCTTCTATGAGCACAAGATACTCACATGGTATACATACATACGTGCAAGCAAAATACTCAAATACATAATAATAAAAAACAATTATTTAGAAAGGACTCAGTTTAAGCCACAGATAGCCTTGAGATGACCCTTAGCGCTTCAGTGATCTCATCTGTGAACATTTAGGAATCTTTGGAAACAAAGCAAAACAAATAAAACCAAAGAAGTAAAGAAGCGAACACCCTCATCAAGTAGGATTTTATGTTCCAAGTATCCATTCAACCACAACAATTAGTCAGTTTGGATAGGTATAGTTGAAATGGATGTGGTGGGCTAGGAGTCTCCTTTGGATGGCTTTCAGGATGACTTCTGGGCACCTTCATGGACTTCTAGAACATGGAAGGATTGCTTGAGAGCTCCAGACTAGAACCTTGAAAGTCAAACATCATGTTCCTTGGAGTGCCTCCAATAAAGCCTCCCCTCTCCCCTTGCACCCCCCCACCCCGCCAAACATTTATTTTATTTTATGTACACGAATGTTTTCCCTGCACACATGTAGCTTACCATATGGGTGGCTGGTGTCTAGGGAGGTCAAAAGAGAACATCAGATTCTCTGGAACTGGAGTTAAGGATGGTTATAAACCACTATGTGGGTACTGGAATGGAGCCCAGGTCCTCTGCTAGAGTAACATTTATTCTCAACCAATGAGCCATCTCTCCAAGCCCCAGTAAAGCCTTTTAATTATGCTGGCTCTTGCAATATTTTTCTCTTTTTCAACTACTTAGCATGTATGAATATATCACACAGTCTAGCCTATATCTCCAACTGATTTAGAAGTGTGTGTGTGTGTGTGTGTGCCTATGTGTATGTATGTGTATGTATGCATGTGTGTTTATGTGTGTATATACGTGTGTGTGTATACATACAAGAGTGTGCATATTTGACTGAGTTTTAAAACAATCTTGTATTCCTTTGGGAATGTGACTCAGATTTAAAAACAGTCTAGGGAACGGAAAACAGCTTTATCACTGGACCAGGGGACACCTGGATCTCTGCCTTCCAGAGCAAATTATCTGGGCTGGCAAATGCTAACTGCTAGTGTTAGGCAAAAGAAATCTGGTAGATGCTAAGCAGGGCAGGACAGAACCAGCACATAACTAAGAGCTCGCACCATTCCCCACATTCTTCCCTTGTGTACTTGTAGATCAGGTTCCGATAGATAGAAGGTTCTGGAAGATGTCTACATAAGCTGTTCATGGCCTCAATATTTGATGTCCCAGGGCCAGTCTCTGGAATGGGGGATTAAATTATTGCTGAAGATACCTGTGGTGAAACCTGGGCAGGTTGGCAACTACCCACTTACTTTAGTTGTTTCCTTACCTCTGTGGGCAGAGCTTTCCTTACCTGGTTGAAGTAACTTTTGACTATCATCTTTGCTTGGGGAGCTCTGTGAAAACTCGGGGGTGGAGAGACAAACATACTTTATGCAGTATGTGATTTGTCCAAGGCTGTTCTTGTTCAGAGGTGCCTGCCCTAACATTTGTTTCCAAGGCTCAGATTGGGACACTGTGGTTGGAGCCCCACATAGTGGCGGCAACAAAGAGTGCACAGGCCAAAAGAAGGATCTGTTGCCCCTGGAAGGTAAACAGTAAGAACAGATAAATGGCACTCAGGGACTTCCACAGGCCCCAACAGCTCACGTGAATGCAAATATGCTGTAAAGGTGACTGAACCTGCATAGGATTCTGCTAACATTTTAAACTAATGGTTTCAAAGGCAAATTGACATTAAAAAGAGTTCTCTGTTGATTCTTTAAAAGATTTTCTTCACACTCATTTAATGTGTGCTGTTGGGAATGCAGAAGTAGGGAGAAGAGGGAGTGGGCTTGGGGGTAGAGGACAGTAATTAGGGGGTGCAGGTTGGTGGTGTTGGATTTTGGATTCTGGGGATTAAACTCCGGTCTCTCTCAGCTTGAGACAAATACCTTTATCAACTGAGCCTTTTATCAGCCCTACTATGAGGTCTATGAGAGGTTTGGAGGGAGGAAAGGGTCAGAGAGAAATGAGGCAATTATATTATAAAAATCTAAAATATTAAAAATAATATAAATTTAATACAACAAAATGTATTTCATCTGGCCTTATAGATGTTTCACTTTTTTCTTTCTTTTGTGCTAATGTATATTAGTTGTTTAAAAATGAGTACTACCATGACACTTTCATATATTCATATTACTTTGAGTGATAAGATTCTTAACACTAGTCATTAATTGATTAGATTACCTTCATTCAGGGAAACCCAGGAGAAATAATGTGGTAAATTCAGTGAAGTAATTCTCTGAGAAGTGATTCTCTGCCAGGATGCCTTTAGAAATGTTGAAGTTTAATGTAGAGTGTTTCAAAGACATCCCAGTACCATGCTTAACATTTCTTTCACTAATAACTCTTTCTGTTTATAAATTTTATTTTGCTACCTAAGTTAGGATTGTATTTATTTAGATGTTTGGGCAACAAAAAAATCCACGAAGCTATTATATTGTGGACCTGCTGACTTTTTCAACAAACATATGTAACATACAGATATATGTGTACATACACACACGCACACACACATACACAGATGCACATACACATACACACACATACACACACAAACACACACACATACACACACACAAACACACACACGCACACAGATGCACACATGCACACATGCACACACATGCACACACATGCACACACGCACACATACACATGCATACACACCCAGCCAGCATTCTTAGCCATCAGATGATCATATATTATACATTTTCCTAATACATGAGTGCCACGCACACTTTGCGTGAAGGCGGTATCTGAGGCGTAAACTTCAAGGAAAGTCAGTCTCCTGCCTCCGCATTGTCGCCTGGCACCCCAAACTCAGAGGTGGCCCAGATATGTCCTCGTACTAGTGTGCTAGGAACTCACCAAGATATCATTTTCTTACAGCTAGCAAGAGAAAATTCGGACATTGCTTTCTGACCTTCACCAATGTTTCCAACTATCCTAGTTTAAAGTTTTAAGTACTAGAGAGTAATTGAAAGGTTTCTCTCACTCTAAGACATTAGCTGAAAGTGTTAGGTCAAGATTCTCCTCTGCCTGCCTCCAGCAAGAACCAGAGAATTAGCATAAGAATACCTCAACACAGAGGGCTCCACCCCTCTTCCTCCTGCTTCACACCTAGCTACCAGACCCTGCTGATCTGGGTGTGTCGGGGTTGTTTTGTCTACGTGACTTCAGTCTAGCACTAGGACTGGAAGAAGAAGGACTTAGACTCACGTGCAGGACTAGCACTAGAACTTAGATGGGCTAGGACTCAGATTCATGTATCTCTCGCAGTCCCCCGGGCCCAGGCCACTTGGGCCCGGGGGATACAGCACCAGTTCAGAGGAAATAGCTGCTGCTTTAGACCCAGTATATTTCAGATAGCCTCAGAGGTACCTCAACTGTTGAGCTGCCAGATTTTTCATTTCTCTTTTGCAATGATTGTAAAAGCTTCATGTCATTTTTAAAAGAAATACACTCAGATTTTACACCACCCATGTGTAGTCTGTTTGTCAAAGCCGAATCCCGTGCCCACCTGGCCAGAATCCCTTGTCCCGCGAAACAGGGACCCCGCGAGAAATCCCGGTCTGTGGCACATGAGAAGATGATAATTATAGAACTTTGTTAGTTTCTTTAGGACTCTAGTAGATGGTCTACTTATTCATTTAATTATTTTGTGTGGGGGTTGTTTGCTTGCCTACAACTGGGGGATGTAGGGGATGTCTGTTCATCATGTGCATGCAATGCCAATAGAAGCCAGAAGAGGGCATCATATCCCCTAGAACTGGAGTCACAGACAATTGTGAACTGCTATGTGGGTTCTGGAAATCCAACCCTGGTCCTGTTGAAGAGCACCCACGGTTCTTAACTGCTGAGCCATGTCTTTGGCTCCAACTTAAGATTTTTGCTTTGCAAATTGTAAGTCTGAACTCTTTAAGGAAACAGGTGAAGGTGGATTGTTTATGGATGATTGTCTTCAAGCCATGTTTAAAACTTCAACACATGTGTGCACAGATGCATCCACATGCATACACACATGTGTACAAACACACTCACAGACTAAAACGAGTTCATGCATGCTCACACCTACACACGAGCACCCAGGTACTCATCCCTGCACTTGGACTGGAAACCTAGCACAGGAGTGTCAGATTTTGTTGATGAGGAACTGGCCATTTCTCAGAGGAAGGAGCTATTGAGGACATTTCTCGATTGTACAGAACAAAGCTCTATTGTTTCTCAGATGTGCTATTCTGGGTAACCTGAAGCTCTAGGTCTTGTTCCTGATCCTAAGGCTAGCCAATTACTCCTCAAGTAGCAGCAGCCAATCCAGCCTTTCCTTGTGGAGCCTAGCCCATGGGTCACACCACTGCTGAACAATTGTAGTCCATGTTGCAACTGATCAGTTAAAAGGCTCTTGGACCATTCTGAGTGAGGCTCCAAGTTCTGCAGAAACTTAAAGCAACTGAATAGATGGGGTCACACTCTGAGTGCCCCTGCCTTGTGGTCAGAGCACCGGCTTCTGGAGGCAAGGTGCAGGACTCTGGGAACTCTATGAATAAGATTATGGTAGGGTCACCTTGAACCCACAGTCCAGGCTATTATGAATACAGGCTAGTTATTCCTCTTCTAACTGTCACATTATATGTAATCAATGCCTCATTTACTTATGAGCTCTTCTCCCTACTAGTTGTCTGACATGGTTGCAGCATCTTTTCTCAAAGGCACACTGAAAGATCTATAGAAACAAAAATGAAATATGGATTCTCACAACTGCTGGCACAGCACATGCCCTATTGTTCTCCTTAAGGCTGGAGGAGTGAATGGTGCATCGTGGGAAGAGACAGCAGCTGTGACGTCTGGTACTCATCACACCTATCTTAAATTTTCTTCTTAGCCGGGCAGTGGTGGCACATGCCTTTAATCCTAGCACTTGGAAGGCAGAGGCAGAGGATTTCTAAGTTCGAGGCCAGCCTGGTCTACAGAGTGAGTTCCAGGACAGCCAGGGCTACACAGAGAAACCTTGTCTCAAAAAATAAAACAAAACAAAACAAAAAAACAAAAATAAACAAACTTAAATTCTCTTCCTGATTCAGAATACCAAAGAGTAACAAAGTCTCCCTTAGCTTACAAAGCCCCCAATTCTGAAGGAATAAACTTATTTTAAAAGAAAGACCATAAGTTATATATAATCCAAATCCAAAGCAGGTAATTTAAGAGGGAGTATTTTAACAACTTAAGGTAAATAAGACAATATAGGGCTGGTGAGATAGCTCAGCAGGGAAGAGCACCGACTGCTCTTCAGAAGGTCATGAGTTGAAATCCCAGCAACTACATGGTGACTCACAACCACCCATAATGAGATCTGATGCCCTCTTCTGGTGCGTCTGAAGACAGCTACAGTGTGCTTACACATAATAAATAAATAAATCTTAAAAAAAAGAGACAATATAAAAAGAACCACGTGGAAATATTGGTGTTATTAGAATAAAGAACACAATATAGGACAAAAATGTGATAGAGAACTTACAGAATTAATTTTTAAGTTGGAAGACAAGATTAAGGTTTTTTTCCTTGAAGAGAAAAGGAAGGGAAAAAGATAAGATACAAGCGAAAAAATAGAGTATGAGGAGGCCAGAAGTGTCAACTTCCTGGTAGTAAGAGTTGCTGGAAAAGGCTGGGGCTCTGAGATTTGGAAACTTGTGAGGTGGTGCAGAGAATTTTCTCAGAATTCAGGCACATAGAACAGCCCCAGTTAAATGACCTGTGACACAATGTTCACTGACACTACTATCATAGGACCTTGCTCTTATCAGCAATGTTTTACACAAGAGTTTGTGAATTCATGTACATTTCATATCAGAAAATCCATGACGTGTGTGTGTGTGTGTGTGTGTGTGTGTGTGTGTGTGTGTGTGTGTGTACTACACATCCTCACATCTTCATTTCCAGATGGGAGCCTCTAACTCCAGGTGGCTTGGCCAAAAGCTCTTTCTGTCCCTGAGTCCATCTGACAGACTTGCCCTCGGGTTAGAGCTGAATCACAGGCCTGGACTATATTGTTCTCACCGGCTTTTCCCTGTTGTCTGTTTGCTGGCTTGTGGGAGGCTACTCTACGCTCTGTTCAATTTTTCAATATCCTTTCCTTTCAGGGGACTGGGGTCAGAGACTGCATCTCTGTAAGAGGATCTGTTACATTGTTGCCATTGCTCTGTCTTTTTTTCTTCTTCTATTAGAGCAGTGGTTCTCAACCTTCCTAACTCTGCAATTGTTTAATATATTTCCTCATATTTTGGTGACCCTCTACTGTAACATTTTCCTTGCTACTTCATAGCTGTAATTTTGCTACTGTTCTGAACTGTAATGTCTTAGGTGACCCCCGAGAAAGGGTCATTCAACTCCCAGGTTGAGAACTGCTGTATTAGAGGGAACCTTGGCCTGGAGGAAGCCCTGCAGCTATTGTACCTGTTTGAAGGGTCTATCATAGCATCTATGTTTATTTATTTTTCCTTACTTCATAATCTGTAGCATGGATTAATACTGTTTTACATGTATAAGTGATCATTTTCAAGTGCATCTTTAAAAACAGGACACCCTTTCCAAAGAAGATTTTTCTAGAGGGTCATAGTATTAAAAAAATATAAAATGAAGGTTATTTAGGCTAAAGTGGTGGGTGAGGGCTATGGGTTTCCCTCTTGTGCCTCCTACTTCTCAAGGCATCGTGCATAGAGCAAGTATTTCAGCGTGTGAGACTCAAGGTGTGACCACCTGACTGGGTTCCTAGTTTCAAGCAAAGAAGCAAAAGGCTTCATCAGAAAGCACCACATAGCTCCCCACAGCTCTGGAGATATGGAGGATCAGGCTGGATTCACCACCCTTTCTGACTCTTTGGAGGGGAAACATGCAAGCTTTGACCAAGCCAGGCTCCATTCTCTCTCCAGTCGGCTGTAGGCTGTTCCGCCTAGGCTTTCCAGCACGTTAGCTACACTTGTTCCGTGTTCTAAGAGACCAAGTTCTGTTTTCTAATGTTGTCATTGTACTTTTATTCACATCACATATTTTGACATTCCCCAAGAGGATCTGGAAGAGACAGGTTGAGAGGCTGAGGCAGAGGGCCAAAGGGAGGCCCCGATTTCCCTCCTATCCCTTCTCGCCTAACCAAAATGGTGCGGGAGGCCAAATTGTCCCTGCCTTGGAAGGATGCATAAAGCCACACTCATGCACACAGAGCTCCCACTACTCACTGCAGCAGCCTCCACACACTGGAGCCCCACCCTCACTGCAGCAGCCTCCACACACTGGAGCCCCACCCTCACTGCAGCAGCCTCCGCATACTAGTATCTTCTCCATGCTTTGTTGAGTCAGCGGTGTTTCAGCACTTGCCACTATTTCCTGGTACATGCCAGTATGTGAGATGCCCACACAAGGCTGTTAATGACTTCCAGAGAGCTTTCTACTTCTCAACAGTCCGACTGTAGATGCTCTGATCTGTGCCTCTAGTACTCATTTCTTTAATCTGGTGCCCTCTCTTACGGTATAAGGCGACAACAGACTTGTAGCTTACATGAAGAAACAAAGTGACAGGCTTAAAGCCGCCTCTACTTTATTTATAAGGCTCCTATTTTGTTTAGAAAGGCAGATGATGAAACTTGAGTCTGCTCTTGACTCAGAGATAAATAGGATTTTAAAATCCTAGGCAGAACAGCCTACAACCGACTGGAGAGAGAATGGAGCCTGGCTCGGTCAAGGCTTGCATGTTTCCCCTCCAAAGAGTCAACTAAATAGGATTTTAAAACTCTTAATTTTACCTTATTGATAAAGTAATACACAAATAAATGTAGCATCTAGAAAAATAGAATAACAAAGAAATGAATTAAAAAATCAACATCCAAAAATGTGGTTACTTTTTAGGTAAGAAAAGTTTAAAAAACACCTTTTTAGAATAAATTTAGATTTATAGCAAAATATTCAAATGAGTGGGTTATACTTGTTACATTATTGGGTCAGTGTGAAGACATCATTGTGGGTGTGGCTCTGTGGTTGAAGATTGGGGGTGGGGGTGGGGGTTGCTCCTTTAGTGTGCAGGCAGCCTGGGATAGAGTTCTAGCACTGAGTGAAACGGGCATGAGGGCACACAAAGCCCATGACAGACTTTAAGGCAAGGGTTGGATGGTTTCGCCACTTACCTTCTCTGCTTCAGATCTTACGCTAGTACCCATCTGTCTCCGATGCCTCTTTTGGGTTTGCATGAGTCTAAAGGAAGCCTGCTTTTGTGATATTGCCCCCTTTCTCTACATATTTAAAACTTCCACAAAGCAGCATGCACCATTTTCCTAATGTCGGACATTCAGATTTTTACTTATCATGTCGGAAAATTTAAAATTAGTTTCTGGGAATAATTTTCCAGGTTCTTGGAAGAACTGGGGGTTAATTTGGAAGTAAGCCATGTGGTGTAGTCTCCTGGACGCCATCTCCTGGACAAAAGGCTATTGTCCGAAGGCCAGTGCTATGGCTCTCTTGGAGGATGGGCCTCACCAGGGGCAGCCAGGATGAGGCTGGAGACAAGCTGAGTTAACTTGTCCTTGCTCCTGTGGGAAGAGCCAGAGCATTCATGCCTCTTTCTCAGCCACTCAAGGATACCCTCCCTCCCCCTGCCCTAAGCCAAACCTTTAGAACAGTGGTTCTTAACCTGTGGTTCTTGACACCCCCCACCCCACCCCCCGTCACATATCAGATAATCTGTATATTATCAGTATACAGATAATATAACAATAACAAAATAACAGTTATGAAGTAGTAACAAAATAATGTTATGTTTGAGAGTTACCACAATAGGAGGGTCATAGCATTAGGGAGGTTGAGAACCACTGTTTTAGAGTCTAAAATTTAGACCCACACCTGGCACTTGTTTGTTTTTCCTGCTGTTAGGGACTGTTGGCTTCATACCAGGGCTAATGCTGGCAGAAGTGAGCTAGATCTGTGAAAACAGACGTTGACAAATACAACATCTGTGGTGATCCAGCAAGTTCAAACTGCCTCCTGGAGTCTGCAAACTATGCCAGTCTGCATAGATGGGTTCACTAGAGGGCAAACGTTTGCAAAGATTATGTTCCTTTGCCATGTCTCCAGTACATGCTCCCCAGCCCTGTGACAGAAACAGCACCATGTGTGTTGTGGAATGGATGGGGTAAAGCTTAGCAGCTACAGGACTGGGAGGGCCTCTCCTCCCATGGCAGCTCCTGGTCTATACTGCAACGCCATTCCCATGCTGTGGCACCATTGATACGACAGAACAGGGAGACACCTAGAACTCCAGAGCTCTCAAGGCTGACCCAGCCTCACATGGCTCGTTACATGTGCCGTGTACTTCTATGTGACAGGGGCCGAGGCTGGATTCATAACATGTTTTTCTGGCCTGCTCCTGCTGCCTAAGGATGAGCCGGGCAGTGTTCCTTGTCTGTTCACTGGGGGCAGGTTTGTGACCATTATCCCTGCAAGCTACTGTGAGAAGCCTTGTTTGCTTTTGCCCTAGAGTCCAGCCAGTTCCCCTGACCTCTAACCCAGAACTATTTGTTCTAGCCGTACCTCAGACTGACATTCTAGTTGAAAACAAAGAAGAAAAAAAACTACAACAGAAAAACAAACAAACCAAAACAGAAAAACCTTAAAAAAACCCCAACAACAAACAAACAAACCTAACTTTTTCCAGCCATCCCTCTCCACTTGAGGGTCAGATGAGCGGGTTACCTTTATGGTTTTGAGGGAATGAGTCAGTTAGCCTTGAAGCAAGAAGCACAATATACTGTAGTTCAGAGGCTGGCAGAGCACCAACAGCTGGGAAACTGTAGGAAACAAGGGAACAGAGACTTGGCCAGACTCATCTTTAGTCTTCTATGCTGTGTGTCCATGAGTACCTAGGCAGGTTGCTCCTCCAACAGATGTTTGGTCTCATATTAGAAACCTTCTCAGTAGCATGATCATGCCTCATGATTATGAAATAAGCACAACTTGTAACTGACAGAGAATCTGGCCAAAACCTAAACCTGTTGCTGGCCAGAGTTTTCTGAGAGCCACTTCCAACATCAGAAATCTTGGTGCCAGACTCGTCATAGCTGGTTGGATTTTACTTCATCTCCTCCTCCTAACAGTTGCTCAGCCTGTCTTTATTTGCATGTAGGCAAAGACTTTGGTAAAGAAAGGAGGAGCCTTGTTAGCTGCCATCTCAGTCATGGCTAAGTCATAAGTAATTCTACTGACAGAACCAATATTTGATACTCCTTACTCCTTTCTGCTTATACAGAATGGTGACAGGTTATATGAGATTACTTAAGAATGAGTTTCTGTTAGCTGAAAATTTTCATACACATCCAGTAACGAGGGTGGTGATGGTCACTTTTTCTATTTGTTCAAAGGTCATGTCCAATCTTATACCCTTTACATAACACACACACACACACACACACACACACACACACACACACCCTTGAATACACATGTGCACATGTGCTTGCCACACCACATTCTATAACAATAAGAGGACCACGTGCAGCCTCGAGGGTTGGTTTGGATGTAGGGTATGTTTTTCTGCAAGTGTTCCTGGCAGGCCTTGCAGTCAGGCCTCAAAGTCAGTCTCAAAACTCAACAAAATTCAGAAACCTTGGTCTATGCCACCCACTCCAGGCTGCTGCTTATCCCACACTGTCCAGCAGATGGCGCTGCATTCCGCACCGACGCACCTGTCTGCTTTGGCTGTCAGGAAGTCAGAGTTCACTACTGTGCAGTCAGGAAGTGGGTCTGCTCGCACTGAGCAGAGGTGGCATACGCAAACGATGACACATAGGCTTGACGAGGGCCTTTGTCAGAAGCAATGGGCTCTGGCGTCACCGCCCAGTGGAAAACAAAGTGCTTTGCCTGGCTGGCCGGAGATCATGGTTGCTCACCGTTGATGCCTGGTTTTACAGGCATCATGAGTTCATGCGGAATTTCAGAACCTGACTGTGACTCAGATTCACTTTCTGTAAACTAGGGTCACCATTTCCACTTCCTCCGCTTGGGCTATTATTTGAACTTCGAGGTCAGCAAGCGTTCTAGTGCTTACTGAAGGCTTTTGAGTATTTCATAAGTACTATTTCTTTTCTCTTTAAATTTTATTTTGAGATAAGGTTTCACTATTTAAGCCTGCCTTCTTGGAACTGGCTATGTAGATCAGTCTGACCTCCAGTCCACCTGCCTCTGTTTCCTGAGTGCTGGGATTAAAGGCACGTCTCACCACCCACTCAGCCCAGCAACCTTTAGCACAGATCTGAAGTATGAAATTGTTATCTCTAGCCCTTTAAAACTGGGTTAGTCTCAAATATCTCACTGCTCTGCTCTTGCCTTGAGGGCAGGAGAGTAACCTCCATAGAATGTCTGAAACTTGGATGGTATTAAACTCTATACGCAGTCTTACTATATACGTATATACCTTATGTATGTGGTTGTATCTTTTGTAGTTTGTGAAGCCATAGAAAGTTAGTTCAGGCTTCTTTTTCCTTTTTTTCACAATTTTATTATTAGAAGATCTTAGCAGATCTAAGTAGATCTTAGCAGCTCCAACATAATTCTTTTATTAGTGGAGATTTTAAATCTTGTCTTATACATTTTACAGCTTATCTTTGGTGTACCTGATTTACAGGTATCAATCGTCTTATATGTTGTGTACTGTAATTGAGTTAGGGTGAGTTGAACACAGTCAAGGACTGCAGTATAATCCTCCTTCTGACTAGTGAGTGGGTGGGATATACAGTGTGTGCACATGGGCTAGATGACTCATACCGTAGACTGGACCATATGGGACAGGGTGAGATGACATCATAATACTCAATGATATGGGCATGTATACCATCTTACAACTTAAGAACTGTTTATTTCTAGAATTTTTCTACTTTTCATACTTTTGGAATGTTGCTAAGGCTAATGAAAATAAGACAGTGAATGAGAGGCAATGGCTATCCAGTGTTTACATGTACATGTATTTGTATAGAAATTCATGTGAAACTTTTGAAAATTCTTGTGACAGGAAGCCTCAGAGGGGATTGCTCATGGGGACGGTGATGACTGCACCAGGTGTGTTGATGACTGGAGTCAATCTCTTCTAAAGAGTCTGGCAGAACTGGATTAATGTGCGAAAGACACAAGATGCAATTAGACACAGAGAAGCAACAAAGCCAGAGGGCTCCTCGTGCTGAAGGGGGCTCCAGAGGGGGCTAGGTAGCAGTAGCCAGCTTGACAGGAGGTGCAGCACTTCAGGACCCAGCTTTGGAAGGTGTCAGGTAGATGTCCTGTGGTTGGTGATTCTCTTCCATGCCTCCCTCTGTAGCTCTCTCTGTTCCTGGAGTTCCTCTACTTATATTTGAGGGGAAATACACCCCCAAGAACCTCTCCAAACTCCATTTCTAATTCTGTTTAACTCCTCAGGAGTTTTCTGCTCAGCCTAAAGCCATTTTCAGCTTGTGAAACCCCATATCTCATTTGCCTTCAAACACTCTTTTATAGAAATTGTGTGTGTGTGTGTGTGTGTGTGTGTGACAGAGAGAGAGGGAGAGAGAGAGAGAGAGAGAGAGAGAGAGAGAGAGAGAGAGAGAATGCACATGTGTACTCTGTTATACAGTCTTTGGTCCTTTTGAGTTTTCACATAGGAAAAGAATAATCTTTGGGGACAGGAGCCTTCTTGCAGTCTCTCTTGCACCTTCTCCTTGGTCTTACTGGTGTGGGCTCTGCAGGTGCCTTGCTTAGTTCTGTCTTTAATGGAGTTGGATGAGGACTGAAGGCAGGGCTGATTGTACACACTGGGCATCTGACAGACACAAGAATATGATATCTCATGTGAGCAACCCATCAAGCAAACACATAAGCAAAACACAAACATTTTGTAAAAATAAGTCCAGCAGATTTAGCTTTGTCTGACTAAAATCCTCTTTGCCCTGCAGTGCATGGGGAAAATAACGCCCATGTACGTAAGATGTGACTGTGCATGTATGCAGTGTTATTAAGAGGTTGGCTCTTCTAACCTTCCTCACGAAGAGAAACATTGAAGTTGAAGAAAACGAGAGCGCTCTGGTTCTCTCTGAATGTGTGTTAGTGGGGGGCGGAATGCAAACTGAGGCCCTAACACTGTGTTATGACTGACCCAGACATGGGGCACTGGGGACCAGTGATGCTGAGGAAGAGAGCAGCCATTGCCAGTTCCCACATGCTTCCACATGTATATTCATGGCTCATCGTCACTTTTCAATGCAGCAGTTCTTAACCAGTGGGTTGCAACCCCCATTGGAAAACACAGATAGTTCACATTATGTCTCATAAAGGCAACAAAATTATACTTATGAATGAAGTAGCTATGAAAGCAGTTTTATGGTTGGCAGTTACCACAACATGAGGAACCATTAAGAACCACTGTTTTAAAGGGCTTCTGTTTGAAAAAAACAAAACAAAACAAAACAAAACAAACTTATTTTACTTATATGTTTGTGTCTTCATGTGGATATAGCACACATGAGTTCAGTTGCTTGCAAAGGCCAGAAGGGGGCTTCAGGTCCCATTAAGTTGGAATGACAGGCAGTTGCGAAATGCCTGATATGGATCCTGAGAACTAACTTGGACTCACTGGAAGAGCACCAAGTGCTCTTAACCACTGAGCCCTGTATAACACATTTTAATCTGACTTTGGTAGGTCTGAGTGACTCCAATGAGCTTGGGTAAATCCCTGAGCACTTGTCTGTGGACCAGCAGTGTGCCTTAGGCTACTTTAAATAATGCCTTCAAATTTCCACCTCCCAAGCCTTCGTAGAGAGACGCGGAACACTGGTTTCAAGTCTAAAATGTGTTTCATTGACTTTTCTAGAGTCATCGAGGTTAGGTCCATGCACAGGTCAAGAAAGTCTTGCTAGTTGGTCTGTGACCACAGTTCACAGCTCTCAGGTGAGGGTTTTATACCCCTGAATAATTCTTCCCAAAGACTTCCACATTCCTGCAGTGCAGCTAAGAGGAAGGCTAGCAATTGCTCCGTGTTCTTAGGCTGATTGAGTTTATGTAATTAGAGGATTGTAGAATGTCAGACAGACTTTTTAAATTATGCATGCCCCTTCCTTTCCTGAGGACTGCTTGCACAATGGAGATTTCCTGTCTGCATCTTCCGTATCTAATTCTCTATGGTTGCTCAAGTATTTGTGGCCATGTTCTACTGACTCATGCCCAGATGCCACTGGTAAAACTGATGACTGCTGACTGAAAAGAAGTCCGCAAGGAAAGCCCTGAACTTGCCCCTAGCTGGCCTCACGGGCTCCCGCTGATTCTTCAGAATGAGTTGCCAGCTGATGAACTTTCAGAATTGATCGTCCCACTAGCCAACCTTCCTCCTGCTGAATTGGAAAAAGGCTACAACCCAGAGTAAAGTCAAATGGAAGTGGTCAGTGGTCGCAGCAGACCTTTCTAAGCCCAAGCTTTGAGCTTCTGTGTAAGCTGATTTCCTAGAGCTCTCTCCCTGCTGCAGAGGCTTCACGGGAAATAGCTGAGTCACAATTGCTCATTTCCCTACACTTACACCGAAGGGGGATGGGCGGGACGTGAGGCCCAAAGTAGAAATAAGCTCTTTGATGCTATACCTTCAGGAGGTCAGGGTTCTTTTGAAAAGTCTGGGGCTGATTATAAAGTCAGGAGAGCCCCCTTCCGGTAAGGAAAAAGCACAGAGCGGAGGGACTCACCCAGTGTCTCACACGCTCCAGCGGCTGGTTTATGTTGGCCAGCTATTCCCACCCTCTTTTCTCACAGCTTCTTTGCTGGTCTTCTCGGTGCACTCTTATTTATTAATTTATCTTATTTATTTATTTATTTATTTATTTATTTATTTATTTATTTATTTATGTATCCACTCATTCATTCATTTAAAATCACGATCAGTGCCCTCCTCCCAGTTTCCCCCTCAGAGTCCTCTGAGAGGGTGGGGCCCCTCCTGGTATCTCCCAGCACCCTGGAGCTTCAAGTCCCTGCAGGGTTAGGTGTTAGGCCCCTTTGAGGCCAGACAAGGCAGGGCAGTTGGGGAATGGGTTTCACACATAGGCAAAAAGTTTCGGAGCAGCTCCCCCTCCACGTTCCAGTTGCTGGGGGACCCTCATAGAGACTGAGCTGTACAGCTGCTACATGTGTGCCAGGGGCCTTGATCCAGCCTGTGTATGCTCTTTGGTTGGTGGCTCAGTCTTTCTTAGAGAGACAGAGTCTCTTGTTGTCCAGGCTTGCTGTGAGCTCTCTCTCTACGTAATCTTGGATAACCTTGAACTTCTGATCCTCCTGCGTCTACCTCCTGAGTGCTGGGATTATGACCCTGTACCATCAGGTTCTTTCCACTTCAATTCATGTCCTTCGAAGTATCTTATGCTCCTTCTGAAACGTACACAGTGTCCTCAGGTTATTCTCCTGGTCCATCATGTCTCTAACTGATTGGAGGTTCTTTCAGGTAGACGTCTTGACTTCACTCCAGTTGTTCCTGCTTATGGAACAGCAGTACAGTTAACACCTGGTCTTGGACATCACTCATTTCCTGCTGGTAGCAACCAAATGGCCTTTGAATGAAATGAGCTCAGAACAAAACCCCTTCCTCTGGCGGGCCCAATGACCCTTAGAATAGCCAGGACATGCACACTAATTAAATTTCATATTCTACCTCTACCCAAACATGACTTACCCAAATAGATGCTGGGATCATCTATTAGATGACAAATCCGGATGTTTCCACTGCATGGTTCTATTTACCACATGCTTCCTGTTCAGGTTTCCAGGTAACCTTAATGGTTGTGAGCTTCTGGGGCAGGAGAGTAGAACATGACCCACCTCTTGGTAAGTGGTTTTTAAACTATAACAGCAGTTCAAGGCTACTAAAAAGGGCAGGCTTGCTTTCTGGCTGCTACAGCTCTGCTTATTTTGTGATAGGATCCCCCGGTATGGGTTCAACAGAAGGCAGGTTGAAAGGGTAAAAGACTGGTTTTCTTCTTTGTAGGGCCTTCCATGTGGGGTGTGGGAGGGAGACTGCTTGGGGAACTGGTCCCTCCCCCTCTCCATATGCTTGTCAGCCATTTGTGGGGCTAGGCAAATTCCCCTTTAACAACTAATTGCAAGCTGTGGGGTGGACAGTTTAACCTGTTGGGCCCCACCAAGTGTCAAAGACCTTGAGGGCAAGGGGTTGGAATGCCCACAATTTTTCTGCCCACTCTCATTTCCATTTAAAAATTGCCAGGGAAATGGGCCCAGATCTTGTGCCTATTTTGACTTGATGTAGTTGCCAAGTGACTAATTACCCAAGCCTACTTTGGTGCAAGCAGGACCAAGTGAGGCCCGACCGTCCAGTTTTGGGAAGTGGAGGAGCAACCTCTCTGTCACGGTACCGGCCTTTCCTTCCTCAGAGTAGTGAGCATGGATCTCATGTTTATAAAATTTGAGGCTCTATGGCATTTTACTATCAGGATGGAGAAGGGTGAGTGGGTACACGATGTTCAGTAGATCTCATTTTTTGTGATACATTTCTTTGACATTAAATGTTCACAGTTATTAGCGGCTAATAGCTGCTAAATTAGTCTCACATCTTCTTTAGCATTTTCTACCCATGTATACTGTCTAGCATAAAAATGGTGCCAACATTTATGCACAGCCATCATATAACTACCCCTGGTACCTCCCTTGCAGGTCTTGCCCATAAGTTCCTCCATCTTTTAGAGTACATTGCTTCTCATAGTTGTTGGAGAATTCTGTTACATAATAAACTTCTGGGTCTTAAACAAAAAATGTCAATGTCCATCTTATATAGTGATTCTATATAGGACCTAAGTAGAATATGTTTGTATGGCTTTTGGGAGACACAAGAGTGGGGTCATACAAGGTTTTACATACGTGAACCATAACTACATATGTATTTGGTGCTCATTGATTCTGTGAAGATGAGAATGCCAGGTTGTCCTCAAATGAAAAAAGAACTTCAATAGTTGCCTTTCAAGACTCTCGAAGTACTGGGCTCATAATTAGTTGGAGTCCTGCAAGTGTGGAATGACAGAAAGCATATTGAGGCACCTTGAGACTTGACAAGGGCCAGGTTCCCAGCAGGATTTAACTGAGTCATATCAATGTCTGGTGATTTCCCCAGGGAGTTCAGAGAAGCAAAAGCCTGTCAGATTCTCAAAAGCAGCAACCGAGAAAGGCCTGAGAGTCCTCACAAATTAAAACTACCAAGGTTCATTTTCTACCTCCCTCCCATATACAGCCCAGAAAGAAAGACTGTTCTAAGCTATAGATAAATATTAACTTCTTCAGTGGTGGTTGATAAAATATTTCCAACATTTAAACTGTTGTGTTGTTGTCATCCTAAGGATGTGCTTGGCTTGTTAGTTTAACACAGTAAGCAAGGGTGTCTCAGGCAGCTATAGAAGTGGCCATTTGAGGAACTGTAGGCCCAAGGCTGATGACAGCTCTAGCTAGAGGGTAGTTTGCCTGCCCATCCATGGGCCAAAAGACAAAAAAAGGACATCCACAGCAAAAAATTCCAGTGTGGGTGGATTTCAAGGCATAGAACAGTGTTCCTTTTATGCGTTGAGTGTTGGTGCTTAGTTTATGATTTTACACATTTGTCCTCTGCCTGGATGGCTGCAGGCAAACAGACAGCTCATTAGGAAAATAACCAAAGAGCTAAATATAATAGAGGAAGTAGGCTAGGCTCAGATCCTGGGCAGACAAGAATGGCTCATAGTGAGTGCTTCATAGATGATCAGAGACCAAGCCAAACCAGTGTGTCTGTTTCTCTGAGACCAGCTATCTAGGGCTTTGTCAAACCAGGAATGGAAGAAGTTTCAAAGGAGCTTTTGTGGAACATATGCAACTCTGGCCCCTGAGATTCAAATCAGGATCTGGAAACTTGTGTAGCAACCACCTGACTGCATAATGCTTAGAGACAAGCCAGAGGTCTGCCCCTCCCCACCCCGCCCACTCCTGGCGTAGTGACACTACCCTTCTCTTTATGAGCCTTACAATTTCCCTATTGCTAGGAAAGAGATTGTTTAAAGAAAAAAAAAAAAAAAAAAAAAAAGAAAAGGAAAAGGAAAAAAAACCCTCCTAATTGCAATATAAAGTATAAAAGTTATTGGCTTATGGTAGATAGTATTTTTTGTCAGATGTTTGCTGCAAACCATATAGGAAATATATTTTTTAACTAAGGCATTTAGTTTCTATTATAGATTATACTACCTGAGGACAGTATAAACTGCATTAAAATACATCATAGTATATATAATAAATATAATCTTGTTCGATGGGCTTCTAACAAAATTTCAAGCAATTGTCTATGTATATATTGTATGCATGCATGTATGTAAGTATGTATCTATCTATCATTTATCAGTCTATTCATAGTTCAGTTTTGTTTAGAAAAGACAAACAGTAAACTTATTAAATTCTGAAATAAAGTGAAACTCTCATTTATTTTTGAGCTGTAGTTGCTTTTGTTAGCTCATACCTTCGATGTATACTATTATTTCTTTCTTTTCCATAAAATGACCTGTGATGCTTCTGTGCTCTTTCCCACCTTCTGTGTTACAAGCTCACTCAGAAAACCTGGGTTCTGAGTCTCCCTACTTTGTCAGTCCATGTTCTGCTTAACGACTTAGTTTTATTAGAACACAACATCAAGGGATATGGAATCTAGACTTGATGTTGTAAGGAGACCATGCCAAAGCATGAGGCCAAAGTCCTCAGCCCCTCCTGGCTCAGGCCCTACTTCCTACTCTGTGGCCTCTGGTTGGTCCTTTGGGTCTCTCAGCTTGTGTAGCTGCTGCTCTCACATAGTTGCTATGGACATGTTCAAATGTAAATATGTATTATTAGTAGTAAAGTTTCTATTTTCTACCAAGACAAAGGAACGCTAGTAGTCACTCATTTGGTATGTTTTCTTCCTATTCCTGACATTTATTTAACATGGTTCCCCTTTCTATTTTTGTACATGGTTCTCTTAGAATTTTGTAAGTTTAAAATGACTCTGTCATTATTGAGTCATGACTGAGTCAGACATGGAGACCGAGACTAAGCGAAACTTGGGGCCGAATTGTCTCAAATCCTCTATGAAGTGATATTATAAAATCAGTGCTCAATGGAGACCAAGAATCTTGCTTCATTTTAAAGTGCTCAGTGAACCCCTGAGTTGGAGTTATAAGCAGGAGATCCTAGGGTATGTGTCTACCTGTATAGCTGACAAAGTTACAAGCATCAGCTGCACAGGGCTACTTTAACCTGCCCGTCTGGTAACCTATGATCATGCTTGGAGACAAGAGGATCAGCAAGCTGAACAAAGGAGGCCAACCAGTGAATCAGACCTATGGTTATGCAATGGCTTGCCTTGCAGTTTGGAAAGCTTGCTGACAATAGGCACGCTCTCTCTCTCTCTCTCTCTCTCCACCCTTTCATTGAAGTTTCTTGGCCCAGAAGGGTTGAATCTCTGTCCAAGGCCCATGCCTTAAACTAAATTCCTTAAGCATTGGTCATCATTACCTGACTTGTTTCTACTGTGATTGATGTATTTATAAACCAGCAGTTCAAGTTCATCTGTAAGGTCTAAATCATGGTTTGGAACCATGGCCTCATTTAAAAACATGATGGAGCCCTCAGCCTCCTCACAGAATGATGGTGTTGTGTGCTTGAAAACATAAGGCAAAACAAACAAGACACCAAGGAGACCAAAAAGCTAATTATGTATATAGTACATATACATGTATAATACACATACATATGTACACATATGTACATATACATATATACACATTTAAAATATGTGATTTTTACACAGATAGTTCTTTATGTTGAGATCTGCTGGCAGGTTTAATAAGTATTTTATGTTCAAAATATCCAAGGAATTACATTTTATATAGTTATTTTAAGGCGTTGGCAGCAATTGTTAACACCTATAACCATAGATGTTTGTGAATGAAAGAGGTCCTAAACTTCAGTTACAGCTTAGTAAAGACATTTAGATCTTTCCCACCCAGAGTTGTGGACTTTCTGACTTTTCCCCAATAGTTCCTCTTCATGTACTAGGGTAGGCACCCCACCATAGTGGCTCCTTGTTACTAATCCAGATCACAGTCACATGACCAGTACTGCCTACATCTTCTTGGTATATCTACTTTCAAAACCCAGATTTCAAGGACTGGGTGGGGTAGGTCATTCACTAATGCGCTTGCTATGTATGCATGAGTTTAATCCCTGAAACCCAAGTGAAAAAGGCAAGCCTGGTGGCCCATGCTTGTAATGCCATCCTAAGGGATAGGAAGATAGGTGGGTTCCTGGTACCTGCTGGCTAGCTAGCCTATCCTACTTGGAGAATTCTAGGCCAAAGAAAGATACTTTCTCGTAAAACAGGGTGGACAGTGACTGAAAAATGACACCCCGGGTTAATCACACATGAAACAAATTGGCTTTTACAGGTTTGTCCTCAGTGGGCAGCTTTTTGTAGTGTGTACTTAATAGCAAGCACTGGTGAGGTGAGACTGGCGTCTATATTGAACGTGCACTGTACTTGCACCGGTGACTTTGCTAAGATGACCAGATATCCGTACACAAATGGAAAACTGTGAGATGCTTTTCAGCGCCATCTTGACTTTGAGGGCATCCAGGCTTTTTAAAAGACACTGAGAAGGTTGGCACAAAAATGGACCAATAGCCAGATAAATGTCATCTGAGGCCTCCATCATCAGTGTCAGTAGAATGGAGAAGAGAGCAGGACAACTGGATTCAGAAATGAACCCGGCTCACAAAAGCATTTCCATAACTTCAGCCCCGAGTCCTTGACCTGGGCATAGTGTGGGCTTGATGAAATACCTTACCAGCAAGGAGCGATTACATGGAAGCAATGAAAAAAAATTGAAAATGCAAGTAAGGTCGCTCATACGGGTAATGAGGCCTAGGCATTGTGATTGACATGTTCAAGGCTAGCTCAAGCAAAGGATTGACATTGTCAAAATAAGCAAGTCTACTTTAATCTCTTTTTTTTCCCATAAGAGTAATGGCTTTATTCTGTGGAGGCAGAGGATAAACTGATTTTCGCATTTGGCAATTTCTGTCCACCATTAAAAAGCTAAAGGATTTAATAGCTCTTGGAACTATACAGCACATGCTACAACCAGTTTAGTGACGGAGTTTTAATTTTTGAATAATTTTTGTGAGAGATTGTTATCAATGTTTTTAAAAATGTGTCTATTAAGGTAATTTTATTGTGGGGAAGTTTCTGCCCCACTCTTTACCATTTAACTCCTGAGTAAACAACACAAAGATGTCAGAATTTATTAACAAGCTGCAAGTCTAAACTGGGCAGCTTGTGAGCCTACTACAGCCTTAGTATACCCAGATAAATGCCCTGTTTCTTGCCAACGGAGTCTTGCTCTGTTGGATGTGTGTCATAAGGGTTCATGGTCTATCCTGCCTCATCGTAACTTCCTTCTTTCACTTTCTCCATCCTTCTCCTCGCGGTCCCTATCTAAGAGCCCCTACTGGATCCAAAGTCTTGCTTTTCTGTCTCCTCTGCCCTGCCAGAGATTATTGGGGAGCATTCTCTACAGCACATTGGTCAATACGATACCCATGCCCAGACTGCAACCTGATTTGGGGACACAGAACTGAGTATCTAAATACACAGTGCACAAGACCAACCTGAACGTCTAACTGTGTCAGTAAGTTATATCATCATTAATAAATTTTAATGTGCAAGGATAGGTATGTATTATGTAAAATATGTATACACAGCATGCTATTAGGTGCCACATACAAAGAAGCGAGGTAAACTTTTTGACAAAGAATGAAAAGGTAATGAGTGGAAGGCATTCTACCAGTGTGCTCATGCTTCCTTGTTCGTCTCTGAGTCATGAATGCAGTATTTCCACATAAGTATCTGAGTTTACAAGGCCTTGGGTATAAGCCGAGCAAATCAAAACTACACAAGGGGGTAGCTATGCAGACGAGAAGGTAACATGAGGTTTAGGGAGAGATGAAAGCATATCTAGATAACAGGAAGTCTACTTTTAAAGCAGCTCGACCTCGAACTTCCTTTTATCCCTTTCAACTGAGGTTCGCGATTAAAACCAGCCGTGGCTCTCCACAGAGATACAATTTCCCTTTTTGACTATGGGAAAAATAGCATCATCAAATTTCATTAGGACTTATCTTTGTAATGTTGTCAATGGAGCTCTGAAACATTTAGGGTTCTTAGCTCTCACGAAGAATGTGGTCCCTGTTTGGCTTTAAAGAAGTCATTTCCTTCCTGGAACATAAAAAACAAAACAAAACAAAACCAAAAAACAAACAAACAAACAAACAAACAAAACCTCACTGCACACAGAGTTCTGGGAAATGTGGAAGGATTAAGAATGACCTTTAGCTAGGGAGTGAGGCAGCTCCAGACGATTTTGACCTAGTTTCTTTTCATGTGTATCATGTTGCACCTCTGTGGAAAACACGGGCAAAGTCCCATGCCAGCCTCTGGAAGATCCTTAGAATTCACAGCAGACTGGTCCAGTTCTGCAAACTCCAGGGTAAAATCCAACTAAAATCTATGGAGGGTGTCAGTAGTCAAAGTAGGGCTGGGATTCTCTGTGGAGGAGGGCACATAAATGAATGTGCTGACATGGTGGTAATATACTTTTCATACACTGGTTAGCACCCGATAGCTGAAAGAGCACTTTGAAAGTAATGTCATTTGAGTCCCCAGACAGAGGCGTACAGAGCCGTATGGCACTTAGGTGTTATACAATTACATAACTTAACTAGTACAGAAGAACACTCCTTTTTTCAAGAAATCTTGTATGTATTAAGCAGTTAATAAAATAACATGACAATTAAGGGGTAGATCATGTTACACAAACAAGAAAGGAAATTAACATTCAAAAATATCTACTGTGAACTGGTATAAAACAGACACATAGACCAAGAGTATAGGACCCACAGGTGAACCCATCCAAGTTACAAAGTTACAGCCATCTAATCTTTGGCAAAGGTGTCAAAAAACACAGATTGGAAGAATAACAGCCTCTTTTACAAATGGTGTTGGAAAGGTGACTATCCATAGATTAAGATAATGAACCCAGATCCATATTTCTTACCTTGCACAAAAAGCAGTTCAAAATGGATCCAAGACCTTAATGTAAGACTTGAAGTGCTAGAAGAAAACCCAAGCGAACACAAAGATACAGGCAGAGGCAAGGGCTTTTCAACAGCACAGGAAAGAATCCCACGAACTGATGAATGAAATCAAACGCTTCTGTGTTCAAAGGAAACCGTCACAGAGACAACCTCCAGCATGGGAGAAAAAAATCCCTCCCAGTTCTGAGAAGGGATTAATATTCAGAATCTATGCAGAGCTCCAAGAATTAAACCGAACCACCAAATCATCCAATCAATAAGTGGACTAAAGAAGTGAAGATAATTCTCAAAAGAAGAAATACAAAACACATATTGGAAAAAGGGCTCAATATTCCTGGGCATCAGGGAAGAGAAAATTAAAACTGCTTCAGTGATCTAGCTTATCCCAGCCACAGTAACTATCATCAAGGAAACAATGACAACTACTGGCAAGGAATATGGGCGACTTCCCATAGACCTCCACCATCCCATCACCATCTCCACATTCACTGTTAGATTGCTGCAGACCATAGATCTTACTACAGGGACTTGAACATTTTTCTCCTTACCCATGTTACCATGTGCTCCTTTAAAGTAGGTCTTATCTTACCCCTTTTTATATTTTCAGAAGCATCCCCCCCTAGTATTTTGCATCTCTTCTCTCCTTAATAAATGCTTTGGAATAAAAATAATTTCTCATAATTCAGGGAGTTTTATGAGCTGGACAACCTAGAAAAGTTATTATGCTATAGCTCAGGCTGGCCTCAAAGTTGCTATGTAATCAAGGATGTCCTTAAACTGCCAATTTTCTTGCCTGTGCTTTCTGAGTGCATGGATCACAGGGGTGCTTCATTCTAGATACATGTAATGCTGTGGACAAACTCAGGGTTTCATAAATGCTTGGCAGGGACTTTTCCAATTGAGCTACATCCTTGGCACCCAAAATGACTTCTTAAGGTATGAACTTTTGATTTAAAAAGTCCATCTACAAGAAAACTAGGGAGCTGATAAATCACATCTATCACATAATTTGTCCAATATGGTGAACATGCATACACATGGGGAAGGGCATGAGGGCTAAGCGCTCCCTCCATACTCCTTTGTCTGGTAGTGAGAGCACCAAGGATGCTCCTCTGTAATACAGGGACCAAGGATGCAGACAGTACCCAGCAGGAATGCAGAGCCATCCCTGGGGCCTGGTTCTGTTTTGCACAGAAAGAAAGGATGGTCAGACAGATGGCAGGAAGTTATTGGGCAAGCTATGTTTATTTTCTCTGAAAATAGACATCCTATTTAGAAGGTTAACAGCGAATATAAAAAGTGGAATGGCAGACAGCTTTTCAGCAGCTGGGCAGAATCAAGCCACAAGTAAACAAAACAAAAACAACAACAACAAAAAGATGTAGAGCTGGTGCATCCAGCATGATCCTTCCTGTCTGAGGGCCTGCCTGGGTAGTCCACTCATCTGCAGGGTCAGAGAGTTTGAGCAGTAAGAGCCAGTCTGCAGACTGCAGCCCATTTTGCACTCTGACTCATGTCACAGTGTTTCAACCTAGGGAGCCAGGAGATAATCTCTCTCCTTTAGAAATCAGCAATACTTCACATGTACTTACAAACATCAACCTCAAACAAAAAGAGCCCCAAAACACCAACGCTGAAGAAGCTCTGCAGTTAAAAGTATGATGGATAAACTCTTAAATTTGTTTATTGCATATATTTATTGGGGAGGTGACCCAATGCATCATAGCACTTGTGTGTGGCTGTCATAGGCCTTGAACTTGGGACATCAGACTTGTCAGTAACCATCTAAAATGACCAAGCTATCGTGCAAGCCCAGTAAGTTCTTAGGAAAGAGAGACTGCTGCAGAAAATCAGAGTTTCTTTTAAAGAACTACAGAGACTACAGAGAACAAATATGTAAGAATATATAACATTTGTCTATACTCTCAAAAAAAGAAAAAAAGGCCGGGCAGTGGTGGCGCATGCCTTTAATCCCAGTGCTTGGGAGGCAGAGGTAGGCAGATTTCTGAGTTCGAGGCCAGCCTGGACTACAGAGTGAGTTCCAAGAGAGCCAGGGCTACACAGAGAAACCCTGTCTCAGAAAAAAAAAAAGAAAAGAAAAGAAAAAAAGGAAGTGAGCTAAGCCCCCGTCTCTGAACTGCATTCCCCACCTTCAGGTAATTACCTAGGTAAAGGTTTTCTACCAGACCAAGGACTCAGCCACAGGGTGTGGCCCTGTCCACCTCTGTAGTGATTATCACCTTTTCTTACCAGAATTTAAAAATAGTTTTGAGTGAAAATGATAGAACACCTGGGTTTGTACATTGTATTTTTTAATTTGTTCTCTACTATCTATCTACTATAGGACTTGTATATATAAACCATATACAAGTTATTTATATATATATATATATATATATATATAAAAGTTATTTTACTTTTATTTTATGTAATAGAGAAAAAGTAAGTAAGAGAGTGCTGACAGAAATGGAAGATAAGGAAAGCATCAGAGTGATGAAAACCACATTAGAGCAGATACTGTAGAAATGTACCCAGTGATGGGCGGGGCTCAGACTACAGAGAATAAATAGCGTTTAAGCAGGGAAGCAAATAAATGAAATGAAGGAAAAAGATGACAGCCACCTGTAAACCAGGGATAATGGTTATCTTTGAAATAGAGTTCAGGGTAAAGGGAACAGGAAAAAAAGCCGAAAGTAAAATCGAAACGATGGTGAAGTTGGGTATGATACAGCTGTGCACACAAGAGGTTTCAGATGGCAAAACTCTGACTGAAGTGACCAATAGGGAAACACATACTAAGCTCTGACCCATAAAAACAAAGGGCCAGGCAGTGATGGCACACGCCTTTAATCCCAGCACTTGGGAGGCAGAGGCAGGCAGATTTCTGAGTTCAAGGCCAGCCTGGTCTACAGAGTGAGTTCCAGGATAACCAGGGCAATCCTGTCTCAAAAAAGAAAGAAACAATACAAGGACTTTATGAAAGGGTCTTCAGAAAAAGCAAGCTTCTTATAAGGGGAAAAAGAGCAGGCTGATCTTGTTTTGTTTTTCCAAAGAACTAGTTAATTAGCAAAGGGAGAGAAGCAAGGAATAAAACTTTGGTAAGCAGTGATTTAAAATACAATCTTGGGAAAAGGGGAGGCATAGGCAGAACTTTGGGTCCTTTTGAACACAGGGCAAAACAAACACATCCAGAGTCTTGGTTAAAGAATCAAATGCATTAAAGTAGATCATAGACCTATAAACGTCAAGTAACATGGACCTGTCATCAGCACAGTACAGACACCCAAAGCCTGGAAGCTAGGGAAATGAGATACCTCCATTTCTTCCTCTCCATTTATAGCTGCCTCTGGAAGCTGTCAATTTCGAGAAACAAGCTTAATTCTCGAATCTAGAAATTGGCAATGTAAAATTAAGTTTTTTTCATTAAACAATCTTTCATAATTTTAGGTTTTTAAAGGAGATTTTACGAGGTGGAGTAGACTTGAGAAGGGCTCAGTTATTAAATGTGAAGCACTTAGATAGGGAGAATTGCCTAGATATTGTTGCAAATTCCAGATTTTCACAATTAGAAGTAATCTAAGTCTCAGGGGTGATTATACTTTAATATTAAACATTATATTATTTGATATGTTAAATATATCTTAATATTTAAAATAAAAAGAATAAAAAAACCTGAAGCTGTTAATAAGAATGAATGAGGTCATGAGGGATTAACATTAGTTCAGGCAATGTTGTTAAGTAAAAATTGACATTTGATATGTGGACAGGAGGAAAAAAACATTGCATGAATATGTGTATTCTTGTAGTTACTTCTACAACCAGTTAGGATGGGGAACTTCTACTTTTACTATGTCCAGTGTCCAATGTTTGGGATTTTTGCAGAGCATATTATCTTTCATCTGTTGTTCTAATTCTTTTGTTTGTTTGTTTGAAACAGGGTCTCTCTATGTAGCTCTGGATAGCCTGGAAGTCACTATGCAGAGCAGGCTGGCCTCAAACTCAAAGAGATCCACCTGCTTCTGTCTTTTAAGTGCTGGGATTAAAGGCATGCACCATCACATCCCCAACTAGCCCCCCAATTCTTAAAGATCTTGTTGGTTATTCTTTTTCCCTATCCATATTGTTTTTGTTCAGGAATTTAAAAAAAATTTAAATGTATAATTACATACTTCCCAGTAAGAGGAAGAACCTCTCTTCTACTCCCCCATATTCCTTGGCTTGTTCCCTCTCAAATTCACGGCCTCTTTTTCTTTATTGGAACACCTGCTTACGTCTGTTTAGTATTGCATATGTTTCTGATTTCAGGGTTAACCATTTTAGTATTAAAGGACTCATCCTGGGATGGCCTGTTCTCCCTCTTTCATTAGTTGTCTGTAGGTTTTGGTGTAGGGGTGCCCCCAATGAGATGTCCTCCTCCCATATTAGTACGTGTATTAGTAGTATTGTTCAGATCTATTTAGGCATCCATATTATTGATGGATGTAGCTTCCCTGTCATTTCTAGGAGAAACAACCTAAAGGCAGACTTTTTGGTCCAGTGGCCCTTACACTCTTTCTTTCAATCTTCTGTGGTACTTCCTGAGCCTCAGGTGTGGGATTGTGCTGTAGATGTATCAACTGGGACCGGGCATCCCCAGGATCAGTTTCTCTTTGTGATCAAGCAGTTGTGATTTTTGTAATTTCTTTTGTCTGCTGTAAGGAGAAGTTTTTTTTTTTTAATTTTTATTATTATTATTTCTTTAATGACGACCTTTTTGTTAACCTGGACTTATGTGTGGGTCTAAGGATACGCATTTAGAATGCAGTTAGGAATTATTAGTTTAGTAAAGGTTCTTCTCTATGATTCATGATCTCACTCACCCAGGATAGTTGGTTAGGTTTCCATTACCATAAATGATTTCTGTCCTGTTGAACATGCCTTACATCCAATCAGTAGCTGTTCCTCACCTCCAAGATATAAGTGCTACTGCTATTGTACTCTCAGGGATATCACCATGCTGGCCATTATTGTGGTTCATGGACATCATAGCTGGGGAGGACTCATTCCCTCCCTTTCATAGCAGCTTCCCATACTGTGAACATCCTAGGGAGGAGGTTTTTGGGTCATATCCAACTCAGAGTACACTTTTATCAACAGACCAAAGGCGGCATAGGCCATGTTTTCATTTTATTCTAGATCACCAGTAAGTCACAGGCTGGGAGTTAGGAAGACAAGGAGGTCAAATCACTTAAGAGTTCTCTGTTGTTAGCTCATGTTCCCTCTTCCTATCCTGGCCGAGTTGCTGGGTGATAGGATAGTCCAAACTTGACGCTTCTGCCCTGGCCTGCTTCTGTTGTCAGGTGTGCTCTCATCAGATAGGCCTTATTATTTGGTTTCTAGCATCAGCTTTACCTCTGCCGCATTCAGTTGTGGCTCCTGGTAGCTGTTTTTGCTTGGCACTGAGATTTGGATTGCAGACCTTTTGAAGGCAACAATTCTGACTCCCCCCCCCTTTTTTTTTTAAAGTGTCAGTGTTGCTATAGGTTAAATGTGTCATGTTTTAATGGGTGAATGATTTCCACTAAGGCAGGAGTTCCAGAGGCAAGCCATCCTACTTCTCAAACTTGATTACTTGTCATGTTTTCTCCCTCCTTAGCCTGGGGCAGGCAATCAGAGGCAAGATGCTGACTAGACCCATCAGAGAGTACTGTATAACTAACATTCAGTCCACAGTCCTAGACTTTCTTGGAAAACTCTTCAGACATAAGAGTTCAATTCTACGTTTTATTTTTTTTTACAAAAACACATGGGCATAAGGTTGCCATCCCAGTTCTAAAGAGAGTATGGCTGGAGGGCTGCTGTGGACCCAGCAGAGAAATGCCTGAAATGTTATATAAGCTAAGTTTGCACCTCAAGTACTGGGCTATAAACTACTGACTTTCATCTGGGTTCTGACTGTCTATTTTCCTTCTTCCAGTCTATCACCCTTCTGTAAGGACACTTTCTCAGGCTAGGAACAGTTAGGCATGGTGAGGAAAAGGGGGATCCAGCCAACAGCCATGGAGTAAGCTGCACAGTAGATTCTCTGGACAGGTCCAGACCTGACACAACTGCAGCTTCAGCTGATGACTTGATTCTAACATTTTGAGGGATATTAAACTACAACTACCCAGTTAAGCTGCTTCTAGAGTCCCGCTCTCCAGTTTCTGCATGGGATAACAGATGTTTGGTATTTTGCTAAATATGTAAATACAGCCACATATTTTTAAGTAACTAGGCACTGGTGGAGAACACTCATAATGAGGACAAAGGGGCAATTTCAGAAATACTCTTGTAATCTTCATCATGCACAGCTATTGTAAATTTTAGAACAACATCACACCAGACCTCATAGGAGACAGGAAATGGTGCAATTGACCATTCTGGAGTTTCTCAGTGATTCAACTTTCCCCTTTCCTTTTCAGAGAAAGGAAACCAAAAGATGCACAAAACCTCTATTTCTTTTTGAAAAATTATATAAAATCTATATATCTTTAATCTTCTAAAAGGGATTAGGACAGCTAACAATGCTAGCAAGTTATCAAGTTACTAAAATGAAAAGACATCATGGACTGCAGTTGTGGAATGATAAGGATATGCCACTTTTTGAGCATGAAGATCAGTTATGCTATAGCTGAATGATTAAGGTCAAGGCAAAGGCGCAGCAGTTTAGAGTCCCCTTTCTCACGCTAAAGGGGGCTCCACACACAATGCTGCAAAGGCCACGAGCAGTGGCCCCATCAACAAGGGGGAAGCAAAGCTGGCCATGGTAGATGGCATCTTGTTTCCGCAGGGCACGATGGAGATGGTAGGAGTGGGGACTGTACTAGCAGAAGTCCTAGAGGGCCATTAGTGACCTGAGGACCAGCCTCAGGTGAAGTACTGTGCAAGCTGAAGATGGTGTTCACCCTCTGGGAGGAAACAAAGCACTGCAGGCAGGGTGGTGCAAATTTTACCTTCTGGGCAAAAGGTTTCCTTCAGTTCTCCTTGGGAAAAACTAAACTGCAAGGAAGGAGACTGTAAGTGGCCAGGGACGAGATGTTAGTGGGCCCCTCTTGAAGACTAGCACCAAGTCAGAGGAGAAACTCCTAAAGCAGGCTGGTCGGAACTGGGCTCCAGTAGTGATGTCTGACCTGTATTCTTGTGTGTCACTCATCCAGGATGACTCTTTTGCACTCATTAATTCTTTGTAGGTCATTCCACCTCACACTAAAGGTGGAATTTAAAGCAAGGATCCCCTGATATCTGTGAAATGTTGCCAAATAAATACTGCTATCTGCCTCCTTCTCTAGCCCTTTGGCATTTTCTTCTTGCCTGCTCACCCACCAACGGCATTGTTAGAGTTGCATCACACAGATGGCACACGACGGACAGGGGAGAGAGCTGGTGACGATTTTAATAGTGCGGGCGTTTTCTTTTTCTGCGTGGCCTACATGTCTTGCTCTAACTACAGAAGTGTCTACTCAGAGCAGGCAGCAGCGGAGCTGGGCAGTTCTTTCTGTATGCTCTAGGCTCTCACTTCCTGTGAGACAGGCATCATGACTAATCCTGGGAGACAAAGTCACCAGCCTTCCTTTGACTAGACCTTTCTATGTGAAGTCTTGGGCCAGTGGGAGGTTCACTGGCCTGTTGAAATGATTATCAGTCAATCCTGGAAGCTGTCCTCTGTAGAAGTAGCAACACAAGAAGGCCACTAGATGGGACCCCTCAAGTACCAAAATGCCTCCGATCAGACCAGAAACTGGAATGCCTGGTGCTCAGAAGTCAAGTGTTCATGCCTCTCTGGCTTCACCTCCCCAGATATACTTTAAGGCGGAGGCAGTAAGTCAAACAAACTCAATAGCAAGCGCAGCAAGTACAGCAGGCCTGTCAGGGCTTTTGCTGATGAGAAATGAACGGCTAAGGGCTTTGCCAAGTGCTCCATTTCTCCCTGGCTCTCCATGCTGCTTCCTTGGGAGGGTTACTTGTTCCCTCATTACTATGTTCACCATTACTTACTCTCAAGCTGAACCTACCATGCCACATTTGATCCAGTTGGGATCATTTTGGATAATTCCCACTTGTCTCGTTCAGTGGCGTTTTCCTGTTTCTAAGCACAAAACTGAGGTGCACATGAATACCTGAACACAGAATGGTATGGCGCAGAACTAAAAAACTGTGCAACAAGGATTAATGGAGGACATCCTGACAGTCTTTGTTGATGCCCCAAGACAGTTGATAACATCTACCTCTGTCTAATTCTGAGAGAGTATGTTGGAGAAAGCCTAGTATTGCCCCCACCTCCCATCATCTGGCTCCTCTTATGGGTGTATTAATGAAGAGTCAGCTGACATTAGACTGCCTATAGGTTTATATAGGGAGCAGAGGCATATTCTTCTTTACCATAGGTTATGCTCCCTTCCTTTCAACCTGCTGCCAGCTGAATGGTAAGAGGAGAGGGAAAGACAAGAAGTGCTTGGCTGTTAGCCTAAAGCAAGCTGGAGTTGGGAGAGAAGTGGCCCTAACTTTAAACACACTGTAGAGTTCTGGCTATTAAACAAGACTGGACTTATAAGGTACTGAAATGAGACCCATATTACAAGAGACTATGAATAGCTGCTCTACTAAAATTACGGGACCTGCCACAACTTCATTGCTGAAGGCACCTTTCAGGGGACACGTTGAGACAAAACAATGTTGTTTTAGTCAGTCTAGTTCAGTGCAACAGCCTTCACTAACCTATTCTAAATCCTGATATCCTAAATTGCTAGAAAGTCCAGACTTGGGGCAAATTGCCCTGGATTACCTGCTGGCAATTCCAGAATTAAGATACACCAGGCTGTAGGCCTAATAAAGTGTTTCAACTGTCTCCCAAGCTTTAGTGTGGTGCTTTGTGGTTCCTGTTTCTGAACTGGTGGCCTTACTAGCTGCAAGTCTTCATCTTTAGACAAAGACAAATGGTGTTAAGATATGCGTATGAACAGAAGTGAGGAGCAGGGTTGTTCATTCAAGTAAGTCAAGCAAGGGAAGGGAGGAGCAGGTGGGGCAGTGATAATTGGCTCCTATAGCGATAGAGACTTGTCAACAGCAGAGAGAGGGAAGGATGAGGATGGTTGTTGAGTGGCATGCCAGCAGTCCCTAGTGTCCCCTTACAGCTGTTCTCAGCTGCAGTCTATAGCCCAGGTGGCCATAGGACCCCTGGAGACCCTCTCTATTCTCTTTAGACAAGTCTGATTTAAATGAACTTTGTCCTTGAGAGGAGGAGCATCTAGTTATAAGGAGTTATTTCCCAGCAGCTTTCCCCTAAAGCATCTTATGTGTAACAACCCTCTCAATGGCCCTCTATGAGGAGGTGGAAGAAGTCCTAGGATTACAAAGAGGTTCTTTTAAACTTTGTCCTTTTTTGTGAAAGTTGGGAATTCTTTTTGACCATTAGTACAATGAGAATCAGATGTGGCAAGTCACTGAGAAAAAAGTGACTTTTAAAAAAGGTTTATGTGTATGTATGAGTACCTCTACGTAAGGCTGTGTGCCACATATGTGCTCATAGAGGCCAGAAAAGGGCATTGGATCCTATGGACCTGGAGTTTCAAGTAGTTGTGAGCCTCCTGACCTGGGGTCCTCTGCAAGAACAGTAAGCATTATTACTTGCTGAGCCATCTCTTCAGGCCTGTAAAACTGATTTAAAAAAAATTATACTTAAAGTATATAAAAAACATTTTAGTTATAGTCATTTAATATATAAGCTGGATTGCATAAAGTATGGTTTTAAATAAATTAAAAAAAAAAACCCTCCACAACTCTTGTCCTTTACAAAGATAACAATAATGGAGAATATTCAGTTTAGCTCAAATTTGGAATAAATGCACATCATTTATTCCATATATGTGTATGTGGTAGCCCAGGTGTTAAGTTAATGTGGTACTTGAAAATTAGGACCAGCATCTTTAAAATGTTAGGCACTATGTGTCTGTCTATCATAGGAGCTCAGTTGCCTTCATGCCAAACCCTGAATAAACTCAATGGACTAATTCATTGATACTGCTGTAAGCTTTGCATATGCAAATCAAAGATGGAAAGGAGTGATTCTCAAATCCAGGTTCATCTCTACTTATACATTTCCATAACAACTCCTGAGGTCATTACTATTCCACTCCCAGTCGGGAAACTGAGGACTTTCTTCACTTGATCACTGTTCTGTAGTGATGCTCTGCATCACTGTGGCCAATGCTGTGCTTGACTGGTACCTTATCACGCCCCACACCCACCTCTGAATCAGGTGTCTACTGCCCTCCCTGGGGTGTTTGAAAGTTTCATCTTGCTGTGCCATGTGCTGTCAGTAAGCTTTGTCAATTACAAAATGAAGGCACTTTGTGGTTAATGTTATTGACGGGCTCTTTACCCTTACACTAGAAACACTAGAGTTCTTCAATTACCCTCAGAGTGTCCACCACTTGGGAGGCTGAGCAAGGGTTAAACACAAAAAAAGTGCCAACAAAAGCATGTGTTGAATTTAAAGAAACATCTGTAGAATGCTGTGATTTGCTGGAAAAATCGGTGTACCAATTTTAGCCTGTTATCTTCCACCACGTCCTTGAGAATCAAAAGAACATGATTTACAAGGAACTCAAGAAGAAGGAAGACTAAAAGGTAGACATTTCATTCCTTCTTAAAAGGGGGAATCAA
>NW_022196914.1:37138177-37154819 GCF_008632895.1 Mastomys coucha | reverse complement strand
AAAAAAAAAAAAAAAAAAAGAAAAAGAAAAGTATACTGAACCAGCTAGCTAGATAGCTCAGCAGGTAAAGGTACAAATTGCTAAGCCTAATGACCAAAGTTTGATGTCTGGGACCCACATGATGAATGGAGAGAAATGACTCTTAAAAGTTGTCCTTTGACTGACACGTGTGTGCATGCACGCACACACATACACACACACATACACACACAAATATGTAAAAAAAAATTAAAAATTCAGGATATGAAGTCAGTACCTATATGCAACTTGCAAGTTGTGGCCAATGGTAAAAATAACCCCCAAAAAATTCATTTTAGACTCCAAAGGAATCTGGAGGCATGAATGCTTCTATTGGAAAGAGATGCCCCCTTTGGAAATATCCAGTTAATCACAGCAAAAGTAAAGTGCTACAGGCAGCCACCGTGACCAATGCCTACACCCTGGCTTTGAGAAGACAGCAACGGGGCGCAGCTGCCTGAGACCCCAGTAGGCTCCCGCACTAATCCAAATCCTTTCAAGGTTAAATGTGACCTTCCTGAAGAGTCTGCCTTGCTCATTCTTCCATCAGAGCACGAGAGCCAGGTACTAGGCCAGAGGCTTCAGACCATGGACTGAACAAAACCATCTCCATCGGTTGGAACTAGCATCCCATTACAATTGTGACAAGTGCCGAGGAGGAGGAACACAGAATCAAGAGAGCATGCATCGGTTCGGGCGGTTAAGCTAAGACGTCAAGGATGAGGACTCAGCAGAGGGAGGAAGCGGGGCTTAAGTGCTGTAGGGTCACTTTAGCATGGATGCCTTGGGATGGCAGGAACCACTGGTACTGGACAGCAGGAAGTGAGCGTGGTGAGGTAGGGCAGGGTGAGCACAAAACACCACAATCAGCTGTAAGTAAACCCTATGAGAAACCATCGAATCTGACTGATACGCAAGAAGCCCTAGGCCTAATGCAAGCGTGACTGCTAGTCACGTGCGCTGGCCTTCAGGAAGCTTCCTCCTGAATTTCATAGACTTAAAAAGGGGGTACTTATTGTCTACTTGTAAGTTCCCAGGTTGTACTAATTACCTAATCACAGAAGGAAAAACCAGCCTGGTGGGTCAGTTGAATCAGTCAGGCAGAAGTTGAAATTAGGCAATCATAAAGTATCAGAGCCACCTGTAGCCACTGCTCTCCTCCCAGTGCAGTCTCTGAAGAGTAAAACCAGAAGAGCAGGTATGCATACGCCTAGCACTCAATAAACCCCAATACTCCGCCTCGAAACCTCAAGCCTACCTCTGCCTTGCCCCTTTGCAGTCAGTCAAAATGGAATTACTCTCATATGAAAAGCAGCGATTCCATGGACATTATCTGCACAGCACAGATATTCAAATTACCTAATTTAGGTGGCTAGTTTTCACTGAATTCTCAAAAGCTTTACGTAATGAAACTTCCACCCCTAACCAATGAGGAGGTATAGCTTTAAGAAGAGTTGCTGACACAATGACGACTTTGGGACCCTCCATTTATCTTTGAGAATCCTTATAAACTTAACCAGAATCTCGGCTGGCACCAGCTGTTGCAGGTTTTCAATGCCAGAGCTCAAGGGATGCCTTTACTTTTTTTCTGCCTTGTTTCCTCAGAAAATGATTAGATATGCAAGTGCAGATTCAGCTGGAGTGGTCTCATGCCTAATCCAAACTGGGTATCTGATAAAGCTGGAGTCTATACATTCAAGGTTTCAAGATTAAGGGACTTAAAATTAAGAGCTACACCTAAACCAATTATATATTAGCTTGCAACTGTCACTGCAGGCACCTTGTGAAAATGTGGGTACCTGGGCTCTCCCAAGAGATTGTAGTGTGGGTAATGCAAGCAAGCCAATCAGGATCATCACTTTTGAGAAACATTGCCCATAGCAAAGAACAGCAACCATCCCACTGAAGGGCTAATACTTCAGAGTATAGAGTGTCCAGTCATTATGTCAGGCGATTTTACTATGATAAAGTGAGGCCCAAATTTATCCATAACTAAGCTTCTTTTCTTCTTTTTAAACTTGAAGTTTGAGATAAACTTCTACTTAATAATGACTGTAGCAATCAAGGTAAAAGAGCACCAGGGATCTCAAAGCTGAAATGGAAGTCTCTAGAAGGCCTGTGCTACTCAGAGATGGACTATGTGCAGTGATACCAGAGTTGTAGTGTCAGAGGAATCTTGGTCTCAGTGGTTGGCTGCCTCTGTGCTTCGGATCCATTATCTAGCTTTTCCAGTTAACATTTCAGGAAAAACTCCACAAGGAAATTAATTAACATATTGTGCCACAAGGCCTCAATACTAATATTTTCTAGTTTACAGTGATACACGACAAAATTATTCACTTTTTTTTGGATGCTGAAGACAAACATCTTTATTAAAGATACTACCAAAATTTTGGCAAACATTTCAAAACAGATTTGTAAACATAACGCTTCCCTTTTCAACTGGCAGCACTTTGAAACGACGATACAAGACAACCTGAATCAACTTTAGTTCAAAATCCTTATATTTTGACCACATAACTTATGTTCCCACATGATAAGACAAGTGATAGTTTAAATCAACATTAACAGATAAACTCCATGAAATGAAAGTTTGTGCTATTTGATGAATCACAGTATGTTATGGTTAAATATATCTACTCTTTTTTATATTCCTGGTATCCAGGATGAAAAAAAAATTTAAATATACATCTGATGTAGGTAATAGCTTCTTTGTATATCTTTCTTCAAAAAATACTTTATAGCAGTATATAAATAGGTTACCTACACATTTATTTTTGTCACTTTGCCCCAAAACTATAAGATCTGTTTCATTTTCATAACATATCATTTTTTTGCCCAACATTAATAAAGCTGGCACACTGTTGAAATGGAAATGCTTTTATCTTCCACAATAGAAGTAGCAATTTGACAGAAACAAACAAAAACCAAACAAACACACAGCAACAAGCTACTGCAACACTCGTCAGCTCTTTAACCTGAGTGTCCGGCCTACTGAGAGTAGCAGCTTCTTAACCTTCACGCAGCTCACATCCACAGCAGCTCTGCAGACAAACAAGCAGAACACACACGTTCTGATGCTGGTAGGCCACAGTGTGCTTCCCGGGCGGGGCTGTTATCACTGGGAAGCAGTGTAGCTACTGATTAACCACATGATGTACACAACTAGCAAACACCTTAAGGCAGCCATTGCAATGGGGGTTTAACTTTTAGGGCAGACTTAACACTCTAGAGCCAGACAACCCGTATGTATGTATGTATGTATGTATGTATGTATGTATGTATGTAAGTATGTATGCATGTATATATGTGTGTATGCATGCATGTATGTATATGTATGTGTATAGAAAACTACACACACTCACACAACTTTCTTTTTCAACCCTCCAAAAACAATGTTTTGATTTTTTTGTACTTTGTGCAAATGTCTAAATATTCTACCATTTAAGGCAAAGAGTTTGCATTAAGAAAGGTCAGAAAATAGGCTTATGTTTATCCAAAAGCTTTTCACCTTGCACATTACTGTTTTGTCTTGTTTTAAACACACACAATTCTTTTAAGTGTGGACTTTGCATCCCCGATATTTAAAAAAAAAAAAGAAATCATCTCTAATGACAAAGACAAGTTATCGAGGAAAATTGATTTGGAGTATAGACAGTGGATTCCCAATTTCTAAAAAATTATTTCTATTAACAAACAAGTTCAGGGTGGGGGCTGGGGAGAGGACCAGAAAAAAAGCAGCTTCAATTTTCAGGGAAGCAAAGTAAAATGGAGAGGAGAAAAAGTAACTCAAGTTTACTAATACTGAAACTTCCAACAAGCAAAGTTTCATCTTTTAGAATCTAGAGCAACTCATCTGGAATTTTAAATAAATAAGCTTCAGTTTATTCACATCTTCTGGTCCAAGCAGAGCTCTAGTGCCATGACTCTGCTTGCTGTTGGTCAAATTCACCTATTAGTCTTTTGATGTGAGCCAGCTTGTTATGAAGATACTCGCATCTGTATTTTTCTTCATGGTAATTGGGACTGGACTGTAGACAAAGAAAATAGTGAGGCATTAGGTCACAGAATCTTCACTGCTTCTCACTATAGGCCAGAAAGGCAAAGGGTTGATACCCACCTGCTTGATCTTCTGATATTCTTGTAAGACTTCTTCATGAATATTCTGTAAAATTATAAATTACAAATAAGAAAAGTTTGGTGCTATATCTAACAAGAAGAAGAGTTGGGACTATCTAACAAGCACCTGGAAGGTGTAGGAAATACTGACGAGGAGATACAACTTGGGACATTTTTATGGAGGACTATTTGGCAGCAATTATCAAAATAGAAAATGTAAACTTGACTCAGCAATTCTACATATTCTGTAGGTCTATCACCCCAGCTATGATGCAGACAGACAGACAGCTAGTAGCTCTGTCCAGCAAGACAATCTACATTATAAGAATGCCCCGTAGGCCCTACAAAAGGACAATAAAAAGAGCGTTAAGTGCTTTCTGGGTTGATGAAAAAATTTTCCCCGAAGCTGTATTAGCGAAAAAAAAAGTACAAAATAATATGGACAGTTTGATAATATCCTTAAAAGGCATAATATTATATTTTAATTATTCAATAACTTTTACTATTAAGCCTTCTAAAACAGAGAAATGGTTTAAGTTACTAGAATGTAACACAAAGGCATCTCTTACAAATGCAGTAAGTGCCCACTAAACAGTACTTAGCTCTGGTTTGTATGTTTCACAGCACATTGTATATTATAGCAGACCACATTTCCCCAGTATTTAAGAACTATTTCAAGCACTTTTGTTTCCTGAAGCATTGGAGAGCCTAGCCTGTTAGACAGTTTGCTCTAAGGCTGGTAGGATGGCTACTAGGGAAGGTGAGGAACTCAAACTCAGCTCATTTGGGAACACGCCCTTTTACCTGGTACTCTTTTGAACCCGGAGAAAGGCGTTTTCGTTGTGCATCCAGTTTAATAAATCTCCTGGCTACAGTCTCCATCCTTGCATGCAAAGCTCTGTATTCATCATACTCAGCATTGAAGTCATCCTTGTAATTCTGTCGTTGCTCATAAGAGACAATAGCAATATATTTTCTAATAAGAAAAGAGGAAAACAGGATAAAGGAGAGAAAGAAAGATTAAGTCTGGTGGCATGAGGCTGAGATTTAAGCTAAATACTTAAAGATATTGCTTTCTTGCATATGCCTCCAGTAATTGCATGTCACTCTGCCTCTGCTTTGTTGCCAGGCCACTTTTTCACAGTACCTTCCAGGTGAAATGACCTTCCAGACAGAAGGCCTTAAGAGTGTCTTAAGAGTGCTGGGCAGTGGTGGCACACGCCTTTAATCCCAGCACTTGGGAGGCGGAGGCAGGTGGATTTCTGAGTTCAAGGCCAGCCTGGTCTACAGAGTGAATTCCCGGATAGCCAAGGCTACACAGAGAAACCCTGCCTCGAAAAAAAAACAAAACAAAACAAAAAAGAAAAAAAAGAAAAAAACCCCACAAAAAAACAAAACAAAAAAAAAAGAAAAAGAAAAAGATGTGTCTATGGCGAATGTGAGATTCAGTGGCAATGGAATTCAAAATGAACCACATAAAAAGAAAAGAATGTTTATACAGACTTGTTCCAGAGCCTTTCTCTATTTCAGATAATTTACTATCACACAGTGGAAGAGACCAAACCATCTGTTACAAGTCATATGGAGAGAGAAGTGCTTGCTAGGTCACATTGTCCAGGGGAATGCCATAGTCACTAAGGACTGAAGTCAAAGCTGTCCCGAGACCCACTCCTTTGTGACAAGCAGAACTCTTCAGCAAGGGCCTTCTGGTTTGCTCTCTGTTCCTTCCTGATACTTCAAACCAGACAAATTAAAAAAAAGAAAAAAAGACCTAGAGTAAGGCCCCCCATCAAAGTTTCTCTAGTTTATATCCTTCCCCCACTTTTGGTTAAAGAAGTATTTATTTTTGTATGTGTATTTGTGAGTGCTTGCATATATTTGTGTGTATGCACATGTACATGTGCCATCTTTCTAATATGCCAAGTGACTTAGCAGTAAGTAAATCAGTTAAAAGGTCATTTTAATAGTAAAACAAGCAGTATCATTAGTTCACAGTCAGCCTTCCTTTTTGTTTTGTTTTACTGCCATTGGAGGTCTAATTTTCTTGATTATTTTGGGTTAAAACTGACATCAGGCAGCTGGGTGGGTGGGTGGGGGGCAGAAGCTGTAGAATGCATCCTAAGGTGCACACTTGGCCACATTTGGTCCTTATTTGGAACTTGGGCCTTTCCAGATGGTTTTATATAATCATGCCAGTTTTATCTAAATTGCTTTACCACAAATGCCTTGCTGAGAAAGTGGGGAAGTGGGAAAAGTGACCGGTGTGCAAACTGAGCGTCTTCATTAGTATCCTCATTTCTGCTGAGTTCGACAGTGTGGAGGTTGGGTTTTCCAAGTGTAACTGAGACAGTGGCAGTGTGCTGATTTAAGTTACCCAGCTGGTCTCAGCTGCAAAAGGAGCCCTGCCAGCCACAGGGAGCACTCCTCCACACATCAGAGGGAGCCCCAAGGGGGATGGAGGTCCCTGGGAATAAGCATATACAAGTAAAGACTAAGGCAGTCTTGATACTCTGGTTTAATTCATTGTGTACAGTATTTATCACACTTTCTAAGAATCTGAGCTTTGGTATTTTATTTTATTTTTTTTAACTTGTTAAGGAAAAAGACCAAGTAGGCCAACAACTGTGTTGCAGTTTGATTCAGATATTTTAAGAAAAACTATTTTTAACAAATTCTTAGGACTTTGCAGTTGGTTTTTAATGAGGTAATAGAATAAAAGCACACAAAAATGAGATGCCCCCCAACCACAATACTTTGTATACCACTTAGTATACAAAAATTTTTGTGGTTAAATGAGAATTATTCAAAGACTCATCATAGAGTGTCCTTTTGGTTTTCTTATGAGGTAAGTTAAGTTCTGAGTTTTGGAAATGTTCTTCTTAGTTTTAGAAAATAGCTCTACTGGTTGGTACAGTCGTTTTTATTTAAGTAAATTAAATATAAAACGAGAGCCTTAGGAACATGACAAACACACAAGGTTCCCTGAGGCAGAAGATCAACACTTCTTACTGATCTAGTGATCCCCTCCTGCTGAAAGACGCCATTAACACATCAGGACTAACTTAAAACACTCCTTAAATTGGCAAACATGGCAACACCTTTGAATCCATGGCAGAAATTTTAGGATGTACTATTTTATACATATCACTGTTCATGAAAAGATGTAAAACTTATCATAGGAGGCTGCAGGTGGCACCCTGACGGTCTGCTCCTGGGCTCAGCTTTCACACATCTAAGGAGAGGGAGGTGAGTGGAGGGTGAGACGCCTAGCGCTGGAGTCTGGAGGCTGCTCACACTACCCAGTGGCTCCTCAGGCTCCTGTGAGCTGAGAGGTGTGCTCCCATCATCCTGCTTTCTCATTCTCCACTAGCTGTAGCTGTCACACTGGGATTAAGTAGAAGCATGGCTTAGTAACTCTGAAATGTTCCCTCCTCTGCAACCATCAAAGGTTAAAGTAGAGCCTAACTTGGCCCACTATGAGATGGCACTAACAGGAAATAAAAAGGCTCAGACAGCTCAGGTTATAACTTCATGCTCTAGGTTGTAGCTATTCCTCGCAAATTTGTTTCATTTTTGAAAGCCTTCTTCTATCAGAGCTTCTAGCTTTTCCATGCTCCACTTTTCCAGGCACTTGCAACTTCACTATTTTCTTCTTACAGAAGCCTTTATTGTATGAAAAGGCTAGAATTATACGTCCAAGTTATAATTTCTGTGATAAGCAGTTACAAAAATATTCCCAGCTCGGCATTTAGCAACTTGTTGTCACAAGAAAAACTCATACCTGGTACTAAAGGGAAATGAGCCAAATTTACTATTCTTTCCTCTTAAAATTAATTTGAGAGAAAGCCCTTTATTTACATAAAAACGAACCTCTGCCTCTCTGCCTTGTTCAGTGCAGAGGTTCAGGCCCCGTGAGCACTCTGGGCCCCTCTAGGGGCTGTGCATGGATGGACTGTCAGCTTCGAAGACTTAGATGTTCACCCTGGCCCTGGAACAAAGGACAAGCTTCTCTGTACTGAAAAGCCAATGAGCACTGCCCTGCACAGGGGAGGCACAAGCTGCTCCTGCAGACCGTGGATCTGGGACAGCAGGCTCAGTGGCAGCCTTTCAATTGCAGAGGTGGCTCCAAGACTCTATTTCTGGAATTTTCTGCTTTTTTGCTTTGCAAATTATGGGAAAATAACTTGCGAACTTTCTAAAATTAAACAGCTCTCTCTCCATTAGAAGACAGAAAACTTACATCAAATAATCTGGGAGTTCAAGTGCTGAAGAAGGCTCCGTGGAGACCGTGCACCCTTCTTTAACTCCTATGAAGGGGAAAAAAAAATCAGAGCATTCATCAACCAGTATGGTTATCAAATGCCTCTAAGTTTAAAATACATTAGAAACATCTGGAACACTTTTCCTCAAATTCTTTTCTTCCACCTCAATAAGCAAGGGCTACAATGGAGCACAAACAATGGAGGCCTGCACCCAGGGCCAGCAGAGCTGACACCAGGCATTTAAAACACCCCTGGCTACTGCAGAGTCTGCACAATAAAGGAATTCCATCTTAACCCAAGGTCAGTCTTCTATTCTTTCATCAACACTTGTAGCATCTGCTACTTGGCAATTCCAAGACTGTGGTGGCAGATGCAGCCAGACAAAGGGGAGATACAATTTTGAAATCAGCATCTACTTTTCCTGGGATTCAAACAAGGCAAAAAGGAAACAAAAAAGCCAGGAAGCAGGCTGTTTGGGTGGCACTGTTTTTGCTGTCACACTTTAGCCAGGTAATGGTACTGAGTAGGATGTTTCTTCATTGGTTCTCAAGGCATTAATGAAAGTGTATGCATACCCCTCAAACCTGTGGCTCTCATAGCACTAGACAGATGATTTAAGGGTAAACAATAAAAAATGCTGTAGCCACATTGTTAACAGTGGGTAAATTCTCAATATCACAGCTTCCAGGGGCTATGTTTAGACAATTTATTAAGTTTTTTTCCTTTTTTTAAATTTTAATTCAAGGCATCCTTAATAATTCTAACTCTAATTTGCTGGCAAAACATATGTTTACTACAAAGTAAATGTGAATATTTGACAATTTATCAGTCTTTTGAAAGGTAAAATATACTAAATAAACTATTTGGCTTATTGTTCACCTATATAAATTTGACTCAGCTGTGGCCACAAGAGTGTTCAAGGAAGAGCATCAAGTATAGAACCCTTGGTCTTTGCCCTAAATACCAAACCAGTTCTACCAGATACAGAGGACATGGGTTTGGATCTGCCCTCCACTTGTGAAGATCACACTTGGTTCTAATAAGTTTTCCTATCACAAAAAAAAAAAAAAAAAAAAAAAAGACACAGGTTTAGTTAGGTCTCTACTCCAGAGAACACACAAGTTTCTCTGGGAAGTCTCAGCACACTGGAACCCATCTTCTTGAGTCACCAGTGACGGTAGGCGTGTAGAAAACAGAGGTAACAGGAATCTAGCTTATTAACTCTAAACATGAAGTTTTACTTTATGGCTTATCCTGACTTGACATATTTAAGTCCGAAGAGTAGTGTAGGTGGGGAAAATAACTTATACTTTGACCATTCTTTAATGTTATGCTGATTTACAGGATATGCGTTGCCATGCAATACATCCAATCCAGGTCCACTGTATCTCACTGGAGCTCCTCTTCTGCAAACTTTATTAGGGGAAAATAATGACTAGGGGAAAATAGTGTCTTCCCTCTGGCAGAAATGGTCAGCTAAACCTCAGGACTTCAGATGGTCAGTGTAAGGAGCAAGGAACAAATGATGTCAGTTTCCTAACAAAACTACCCTTATCTCTACCAACATAAAAATAGTCAGGAAATTACTTTTATTGCAAATGACCAAAGAATTTTTACAAAGAGCTTGACGGTCTTTCTGTGCTAATCTTAAATTATAGCAGGGATGCCTCTTGTGTCTCAGAAAGAAAGGAATAGATATTTCTATTGCCTACTGTGTATCTGTTTAAGTCAATTAAAAAAATGGCATGTACCTGTTATAGGAATGTTATACAGTATGACAGAGAAGGAAAAGAATAGCAAAGGGGAGTCTTTGGAGAATGGCAAGGTCACTTTACAATGCCAGTATAAATATGCATATAAAAGTCATGTTTAATACTTAGCTAAAGAAAGACTAAAGTGATAAAACTACACTACACTACACTACAAGGTGAAAAAAAATGTGCTACAAAAGCACAATATTAAAGTTAGTTAAATAAGTCATTTGCTTAAAAATCTTTATTCTAGACAGCATCATCTACAACTCATAGTAGCATGTTCTTCCACCTCATTTAACACAGAAAGAAAGCAGGCTTTTTTTTTTTTCTTTTCCCATTTAAACAAATATAAAATACCTTCATTGGGATTTGGACTGGTGTTACTCAGCTTGGCAGTTTCTTCTCTCTGAAGGTCTTCCTCCTTTTCTTCCGCGGTCTCAATGTTATGTTTCTTTATTTGGTCCTTTTCCTTGTGTTTTTTAGACTTCTTTTTGGACTTTTTGTGAGACACTGGATGCTCCTCTTCCATGGGCTTTGGACAATTTAGCAGAGCTGAGCTAGGGGGTAATGTTTCCAGACAAGTCCTTGAGGTATATTTGTCTTGCTGGTCCTCAAAGATGCTACCATTTTGACTAAAACTGTCAACAGGTAGGTCTTGAGTCCCCAGGCCTTCTGGAGTGCTAGGGGAATTGGAGTTGGAATTTACAGTCTGGGGAGGATTGGAGACAGGCAGGTGGGTTGAAGGCAGTGGTGAGGGGCTGGGGATGGCAGCAGCTGCAGGGGGCGGTAGGAGGCCTGCACAAGATTTTTCACTGGTGGAATTCAAATGGCCATTTAATGTTGGTGGGACTCTGTTTGTCAGGTGAGATATTCGAGCTTTTTTGTTCATTAAAGGATCAATGAAATCTGAATCCAAAGGTCGTTTCTGAGGGGTTGGGAAGAAAAGGATAAGGTTTGACAGCTAAGCAGCTTACTCATCATAGCAGACTCGAAAGCTCAGTCAAAATGAAACCACAACCAACAACACAACACACACACACACACACACACACACACACACACACACACACACACACACACACACTTCTAAGAACTCCCAAACCAAATGGAAATCCAATTTTAGTTCCTCTGTCAAAAGTAGAATAGAGGAACAGTGCCAAATAGTGTTTTTCGATCTTGCAGGCTCCCTAAACCCCAGAGACTCTTCTGACTTATGTACATTAGACCAGCCAAGGCAAGTCCTCTCAAAGCAATAAAGTAAATCGCAAGCTAAAGGTCCCTCACGTATCTGTTAGAGGGCTTTCCCCTAGTGTGATCTTCTTCTAGCCCTTAGCTAAGCAGAAGCAAGCAGCCTCTAGATTGGCTGCAGGTGGCCTAGTTTAGCAGGCGAAAGGAGAAAGCGGTCTACACCATCTAACTTTGTGAGCACTGGGAAGGCTAAGTGACTAGAAATGTTCCAGTTGTGAACATGTTTGTAGTCACTTATCAGTTTAACCAGCCTATAATTAGCCCATCCTTTAGACTCAGCTAATGATAATTGCTAAAATGCCATTTTAGTTTTTCACTGTATATATATGTTCACAATGTTGTAAATTGAGTTTTCATAACTGGCTCACTTTAAATGAGGTAGACATACTTTAAAAACCTTGATATATTATCACAATAACATTATGTAAGTTAAAAAGGAAAATGAATAGTTGAAAAGCATAAACATACAAGCTACAGTTACATATTTTGTATCTGGACTTAAAAGAATATAACAGTTAACCCATTAGTTCATTCTGTTCTCACTTTAGCGCCCATGTGGACTTCGAGCAGCATAGGAGCAGCTTCATTGTTGAAGGCATTAAAACAAAGTCTCCATAGATGGGCCTGCTCCCTTTCTCCCACTGCCTTCCCCACAGTTGGTTTCTAGCACTTTGACTCATAGCTAGTCTCTTGCTTGTGTTCTCCACACATCTGTCTGCTTTCCCCTAGTTCTTCAGAGTAGGGTACACAGAGAGGAGGTACTGTGTTAATAGAGAGGCTTCTGCCAGGATTGGCCTAAAGCAGCCAGGACACAAAAACCGTTTGAGATGTCACACTGAGATGATTCTAAGGCAGGTGCTCTGTGCAGTTTCCCTCCCTCACAATCGGAGAGGGAGTGCACTGAGCTGCATGGCAGGCTGTGACTTCATAGCTTACTGCATACCTGAGGAGATGAGGCAGCATCTTTGCTGGAACACATGGGAGACTCTGACCGGCTAGTGCCAGCATTCTGAGATGGATTTAGTTTTCTGTAAAGGAAACACATTGTCCAAGTAATACAGAGGACTCTGAAATACACATAACACAAAGCTATCCCTGCTTCTTGTTTCCACCTCAACAGTAAAACAACACTGACCAGAATATTACTTATTTGTACCATTTTTAAAGACAAAATGGAAACTTACCTAGAGAGCACCGAATCCAATGTCTGTCTGTCTGTTTCACTGTAACCTGGCCAGTCTCGCTGGAGCTCCTTGAATACATAATCTTTTAAAGTATAGGAGAGGTCCTTAGGGTTCAGATTGGCCACCTGGAACAGGGTATGAAGAAAGCATGAACATTTTTGTTGGCTATATAAAACAGGCTACATAAAGCTTTTTTTTTTCCCTTTTCTTGGATATTTTATTTACATTTCAAATGTTATCCCTTTTCCCAGTTTCCCCTCTGGAAACCCTCTATCCTATGCCCCTTCCCCCTGCTTCTATGAAGGTGCTCCCCTACCCACCCACCCACTTCCACCTCCCCACCCTGGCATTCCTCTACACTGGGACACTGAGCCTTCACAGAACCAAGGGCCTCTTCTCCTACTGATGCCAGACAAGGCCATCCTCTGCTACATATGCCCATAAAGCTTTTTTATGATCCTCCTGGCAATATACCCGAAGGATCCTCCATTCTACCTCAGAGACACCCTGTCTTTACTTTACTCTTACCCTACTCACTGTAGCAAGGAAATGAAGATAGTCTAGCTGTTTACCTTCTTTAAAGAATGGATAGTGAAATGTGGTGCGGACATGCACCTGAGAGCATAGTAGGATTTTACTCAGTTGTTAAGAAAAATGAAATTTGTAGGAAAATAGATGGAACTGGAAAATATTAAATGAAGGAGGCTAGTCTCAGAAGACAAAAGTCCTAATGTTCTTTCACATATGTTTACCTTAATATTTGATTTTTGTAGGTATTTAATTTTATAAGCTAATACATGCTACAATACTTATATGAAGGACAGCTTTGTGGAGTCAGTTCTCTCCTTCTACCTTTGTATGCATTCTGAGGACCAACTCAAATCTCCAGGCTTGCAGAGCAAGGCCTTTCACCTACTCAGCCACGTCCAGTGCTGCTGAATCACAGTGAAAAATACCTAGTCACTTCTATTTAAACAGAAAACAAACAGGACCCTAGTGGCAAGTTAAAAGCTCTCAGCAAGTAGCAGAAAGCATCTGTACAATTACTATTAATTTTGATTTTCTTGTCTTTTATTTCTTTTTTGATAAGCAAGTTTAGTTCTTGTATATGCCAGCTTTCCTGAAGAACTATTTGTTCAAGGTCCTTGAAATCCCCTCAAACCAATAAAACTAAGTCACAAACTAAAGGTTCCTTATGTATCTGTTAGAGGGCTTTTTCCCAAGTGTAATATTTCCTACCCTTAACTACAATTCCTAGAATGTCCAGGTCAATAACCTACTTGCTACACAAATCTATGGGATTATGATAAACCAAAAGGACTTAAAATTATTTTATTGGCAGTTTCATACTTTATAAAATAGATTTTAGGTGAGTTTTAGTCAGTTTACTCCTGAATTTTCCTTTCTCAGCCCATTTGGTAAGTCTTCCTTCTACACACTAAAAATACTTAAGGCTAGAATAAAAAATGTCTGCCCATAAATCTGGGAATTGTCTTTTCAGTAATGTGACTTCTTAGTGTGTCTTTTAAAAAGTGCTGTCAGATTTAATAGGATGTGTCACATATGAGAACTAATTTAGCATTAATGTTGTCATAAGGCAGCCTTTCAACTTTGTAAATAAACAAATATAAGATGCAATTGGACTTATTTTTGAATAAGAATGAAGTAGAATATACAGAACAATAGTTTTCTTTGTCTATTCTGTGTGACGATTTATAGACTAACTCCACATTCCCACGACAGTGTTCTCATGCAGTCCTGTGGGGACAGTCTCCTGGTCACTTCCCTTCCTCAGGGCCTTTCTTAAACCTTCTATGCTCTCCTGCCTTTATATGGGGATGTGCTCAATAACTGCCTCCTGCCCTATTTTCTTTGTTTTTCTCCTTCCTAAGATGAGTTCACTCAACTGTAAGATTTACAATGCCCAATTTACAGGCTCACTCCTAAATGGCTCCAGCCCTAAATGTTTTCTGAATACTTATGTGTGATTACCTATTATTAGATACGTCTAAGCAACATTCCCAAATAGAATCTTTGTAGAACTCCTGCCATCCACAGCCCTTACCCTATCCCTTTTCTGCAATTCTCTAATCAGTAGTTCAATATCTACTGAATTGTTCTACACAAAACCAACTCATAAACACAGCCCCCCACTCTTTCCCTCTTCATCTTTGTTAGCAAGTCTTTTCTCAAAATGTATCTCTAACCTGTGAAACTAACCCCAGCATACCAAGCTGCCAGCAGGTCACACCTTGATTTCTGCAGCAGACTCATTTAAGTAGTCTTTCTCGTCTGTTCCCAACTGGCCCCCAAGCTATTCTTGCCATAAAAATGAGTGGTCTCACTAAGAGTATAGATCAGATTACAGCATATTCTTGCTTAAACTCCAATGTCACTTCCCATCTAACTCAAAATACAATGTCTCTCTTTATCTCTGGTCTGCAATGTCTCCTGGGATTTAGTCTCTATTTCTTCTACCTGGCTGGCTCCCAGAAATGATGACTCTCCTTGTCTTCTGCTTTTCATGTCAGGTAAGCACCAAGAAAGAGGTTGCCTAAACTCCCCATTTATGAGTAGATGGGCCCAGCCCCTTTCAACTCCCCATCATTCCTGAGTTTATCTTATAGATATACTTCAGAAAGCCAGGGATTATGATGTTTTCTGGTATAACCCAGAAGGGAATTAACTCAATGACCCCATAGTCTTCCATATAAAATTATCTAGATTTATATTCTTTTTCCAAATACTATAAATAACCTCAAGGCTACTTACAATAACCAATAAAATATAAATATTTATATACAAAGTTGTGATATGGTATTGTTTGGGGGAATGACAAGGAATAAAGTCTATGTATGTTTAGTACAGATGTAATTAAAACACTGTGATCTTCAATTAGTTGAATTTATAGGTGTAGAGCCTGTTGATACAGAGAAGCAGCTGAAGGAAATGAACGGGATGAGCAAGTGATGAGTGTGCACTTAACTCAAGAGCTCAAAGGTTCAGACGAAGGAGAGTTTTCAGGTTCATCGAGTTGCTGTTCTGACTTTTTTTAAACTATATGTCCTTGTATATTATTAAGTATTTTAATTAATAACATTCACAGAGTACTTAAAGAAAACTACAATATAAGTAGCAAATCAGCAAAAATATGCATTTGCATGGGCAAAATAGCACTGGTCATTTTAGCTAGCACTTTGCTAACTAGTTGGTGATAAAATAACCAATATTTTGATGTTTGACTTCTTCTGTAATTCTAGTCATTTTCAAGTCAGTTCTGGTCGCTTTCATGAAGCAAAAGTTGTATCAACTGTTAGGAATGTTCAAGGTAAGGAAATGTATAGTAGCTGGCCTTACTCAAAGTTTTTAAGATGTGAAGATCCAATGATATATGTGTGTAATGCCTAGCCACACTGCCTGGTATACAGTATACTGGCATATATAGTACAAGCTTCCGAAGTGGTAGGTTGGTCAATAACTCGGCCTCTATATCTGTTTTCACTAGTCTAGAGGTTTAAGCTTATATTAAACATCCAAATTATTCAAGGGCTTTCTTTGGTATTGGTGCTCACATCCTTCTTTTAGATACCACATTGGTTTGTGTGGGGTGGAATCTGGCACAGGTACTTCCTAAAATGCGCCTTAGGACATTTGAATGTACAGCCAGGATGAAACTAAACTTAACAGTTCTGAAAAACAACCCCATCAATAACTGTCACACCCAATTGTTCAGTGTTAACTATCTCCATCTTAAGATACATTTACAACACCATGTAACTCCCGCCTGTATAGCAGTAGCTTCTAGGAGGCTACTTTCCATCACTGTGACCTATTTATCTTCTATCACAGAAGGTAACTCATCGACTTTCTGGAGATGTACTTCCCATATATTGTGTGCTATGCAGCCTGACTCTCTTCCCAATACAAGAGTGACCTGGCACTTGCTCTCCCTCTCACCCTCATTTCCCCTTTAACCTTTCTCTTCAGTTTAATAAGGGTTATATGACATGTAGATTAAATACAGATTTTTATATATATATATATATATATATATATA
>NW_022196914.1:37098810-37138167 GCF_008632895.1 Mastomys coucha | reverse complement strand
ATGTGGTAGTGGAATACACCTTTAATGCCAGCACTCAGAAGGCAAAGGCAGGTGAATCTTTGAGTTTGAGGCCAGCCTGGTCTGCAAAGTAAGTTTCAGGACAGCCAGGGCTACATGGAAAAACCCTGTCTCAAAACAGAACAAAACAATTTCTTTCAAACAGTATTCAATGGGTTAAATAAAGATTGTCCCAAGTAACTGAGGGACTAGCTAATCCCAACCTGTAGACAATGGTTCTACTCCTTCATAACCTTTAGTATTGTGTTTGGATGTAAGATAATAATGAATGAAATAGACTTAAAACTGTTATTTCTTTAGTATGAGATAAAATACATAAGTTTTAAAATTGATGAAATTTTAGAATTTTGGAAATGTCATTATTTTTTAGAAAAAAATAACAGAGCAAATACACTCATGATGGAGCTGAATGTTAATTTATACTTACCACCCAAAGTAAATATGAAAAATATAGGAAATTACTATTTAACATTTCTTTAACAAAAACCAACACCCACTTCACAGTGCACCTTGTGATTATAAGGTAACTGATCATATCTAATCCTGAAATTCTCATATCCCTTAAAGAAAATGACGACTGGTCTTGGCACATACAATGGCCAAAAAAATAAGAAGTAATGAGGGCTCCAAAGAATATGGAAGCCATGATGGATTCTAAATGATTTACTAGGCCTAATGCCAACTGATGATTAAGAGGGGATGCCATACAACTTTGCCTCTATTCACCAGTTAAACTTAGGTGATAAGTGAGGTAATGTAAGACTAAAACAACAAAAAACTTCCCTAGTTCGTAGTGAAATTTTGGACAAAATTGGTTTTAGCCAAATGAGAAAAATGCTCACATTTCAATCAGTTTTTAATGAAACTGCTAGGTGGCATAGTGGCACATACCAACACTATCAGCACTCAGTAGGCTAAGGCAAGAGAATCAGCAAAGCAACCCCCATCTTAAAAACTAAGCAACCCAAGATGTTCTAACTTAATACTACTCAAGAATTATATTTCTACATGAAGATTCCCTGTCTAAAAAATAGTGACAATATGAACAAGAACAGGCAGAGGGTTTGTTGTTTTTAAGAAAGGGCCCTACAGAGGCTATAACTCAGTCTGTAGCTAAGGGTGATCCTCAACTTGTGATGATTCTCATGCCTCCATCTCCCGAGTGCTATTATTGTAGGCATGTCCTGTTTACGAGGTACTAGGGATCAAACCAAGGGTTTCAAGCACACTAGGGAAGTACTGTATCAACTAACTTATGTCTACAGCCCATCAACAAGTGCTTGAGTGAACCTCACCAGAAGGTACTCAGATATTCTCTGAGTTGTCCTCACCTGTTGCAGAATTGTTCCCAAGGAGTTCTTGTCTTTTTGATTGACACCATCTTTCTGCAGTCGGGCAAGCAACTCAGGTTTCTTGTAGGCTTTTAGCGCCAGTAAATGAATGACCCTGTCCCTGTACGGCCTCTGAGAGATACTGCTGCCACTGTGCATCTTTCGAATTGTATTTGCAGGGTTCATGGGCATTGACCTTTTCCTCTCAGGGACTGTGTCCGAGATGGCTTGAGGAGCTTTACGAATTTGCACTCTTTTCCCTAAAGTTCAGTGGAAAAGACATAATTACAAATCTATGTGCTGTAATTTAATGAGCACTGAAGTTTCCACAACCCAATTTATGTAACTTTTTATTTCTAGAAAAAAAAAGGTCATTTTTTTTCAATTTTTACTCTAAAGAAACATACAGGAAGTATTCTAATGAAGTTACCTACAGTATGGAGTACGGATTTTTAGTAGGATCATTTCTTAAAATAAATATTATAGATGTGCTTTTGCCATTTAGCTATGCATGGACAATAACTAATAATACAAACAACAGAATAGAAAAATTTCCATTGGTGATTCTTTGATGAAAGGTAGAAATAATTTTAATGCTGTCCTGCATTACTTATAGTACATCAAGTACTATAAGTATAATCTTAAGTATAATCTGCATGTACATCATTTCTAAAAGAGAAGAGGTGAAGAGAAACAGGGATTCAATATTGCCTCACAATAACATGAAGAAATGCATGTTAGATTTCATAAGGAGACACACTTGCCTAAGTCGGGGCATTACTATATTAATTCATAGACACAGACACCACAGGGACTAGAACCAACATCTACCAGGCACATTCCAGATGGTCCTTCTTAGTAGACAACAACACATTTTAGAAGTAAAATAAAACCAACCAAACACACGTACTCTCAGAAGACAAGTAGATCCGTCTTTATAAACTATAGAGACAGGTCAGATAGAGAGACAGAAAATGGTCCAAGAAGACACACCCCTCCCTTAGGGGCAGTGTCGTTTGTGTCAGCAACACTTTCTGCCTGGGCAGAATACTAACAGATGGCAGATGTCAACTTCTAGAAAACATCGGAAGTGACCTAGTAAACTCTCTATTCAAATCTATCCAGATAGAGCATCCTATTTGTCTCCAGTAACTGTTTCTTGGTAAAGGACAGAAAGCAGGATAAGATCCCTATAACATTTCCAAAGTAGAATCTCTTCACTTTTTTACTATACCTTACATCCAACTCCATTTCCTCTGGCTAAGTAGAGGGGGAACTAGAAATGACACATCAAACAGGGTGACTGTGGTAGGAATAACACTAAAAAAGTAGAAACGACCAATAAGTAAAAGCAAGTCTCATGAGCCATGTCTGAAGGTAAATCAGCTCTAGGAACTCGGCTCATTAGCGTTTCTGTCCAGCCTGGGCCCAGATGAACTTCGGTATCAGCCTACCTCATTCCTAGGAAACTGTCAGCTGATATACGTCACCAATAGGACATAAGTAATGGCAAATATCAGATGAAATTACTGTACAGTGAAGAAACATAACACTAAGGAATACTGCCTAGTGATAAGAAAACTAGTTAAATTTAATTATGTAAAGTTTAAAAGATAGACTGACAGCTGTTTTCTACATATTTCATAATTTTGAGTACGCTAGATCAACATCAGATGGAAAAGGACTAATATTTATCATGCACTGACTATGGTGTGGTGGTGGGAAGGCTCTGTATACTAAGGGCTTCATGCCAGTAAAATTTTAAAGGTGAGTCTTATCTCTATTTCACAGTAGAGAAATCTGGGGTTTTCAGTGGGAGATGCTCAAAATAGTAAAATGCTTACTTAGCACAGTGGGAAGGTTCGTGATTACTCCCAAATCTCAGTGGTACCTCTTGGTGGGAAAGGTTTTATGAATAAATGCCTAATGCTTTCCTATTGTTTCATGTTGGGCTGTAAGCTCTGTGAGGGCAGGGCTATTATGGCTGCTTTCCACCAACAGAATGAGTCAGTACTAATGACTGTGAATGACAGCAAGCAGAAGGGCAGGAGTCAACACAGTCTGTACTTTCCCACATTGCCAGACTGCCAGTCCAAGCAAGTAAGGACACATGGGCATCGTTAAATGCAAACCCTATGGTCTACCATTTCTCAGCTGTGACAGTATAAAAATCACATTCTTTGATTGTCCAACAGAAATTTCTGGAGAAAAAATAAGGTCAGTGTCATGATAATTTAGGAAATACACTAAATGCCACACTTCCCTCCTATTTGCCAATTCCTGGAGGAAAGAACTTGCTTAACTTTTTTTCCCAACAAAGCTGTCATTGAGACAGAACTCAGGCCAGCTCAAGAGGGGCAGATCGGCATTCTGTTTCTATTTGATCTACTTCAGATCCTTGGTCTCAAAATGGGCCCCAGAGGTTGCTATGTTTTCTTGTTCCCCTTGAGAAGCAGGCACAGGAAAATAAAGGAGGCTCATTTTGCCCTGAAGAGGAAAGGGAGTGTGATAATTGATTTAAAAATTGGATTCTGATGAGGGAGAGGGCTGAGTCCTAACAGCCCTAGTGGTGGTCTTCTGGTACCTGCTCCCAACACCCCAGCTTCACTCCTCCCTCAGATGGCTGGCAGTGGGGTGAGTGTCCCTTTCAAGTGGTTGAATGAACTACTTAAAACCCAATAACCTAATAACACTGGCACGGAATTACATTTAAATATCATTTGCTTGCTGTCCCTCTAAGTCTTTTGTGCCTTTTCAATCAGGAAGAAGACCCCAAGATTAATGAAAGAGATGCTACAGATGAAGAACACTTAGTGCCATAAACATTGATAGAATTGAGATGCTAAAGAAAAAGTGAAGTGGGAAGATGGTAAGTTCAAAGGAGTCAGGGCAGTTGTATTTGTATTTTTAATATTTGCCTCAGAAAGGCCCTTTTTAATAAAGCCTGTGGGAAAAGTTAATTCTCTTCCCAGACCCAACTGCTAATCAATTCCCTGGGCTCCATTATATACAGCAGCAGTGTTTGGTACCAACAGGGTTGGCTAAACTGGGGTTATATCTGACACACAGTTACATCTATGAGTTCATCTGTAGTTCCTTCATTTAGTACTAGATGGTAAAGTTATTTACCCTTCAGCAGTGGCTGTGAGTTAGCAATGTGAAAGAAAATGTTAATGTGGGCCATTAGAAAGACAGGAGCAAGGAAGCCATGCTTTGTAGACACTATCAGCAGGGATGGCTTCAACTCTGCCTAAATACCTAATCTATGCAGTAGTGTCTGCTTGTACCATTTGGCACCCGTGGTACTTTTTACAAGGTTTATTACACACACACACACACACACACACACACACTATTATACATATAAAATGTATCAGGCACAACAATGCCAGAACAGATGTTTAGATGTTCTCTAGTTCAGATACTCTATATATGCTAACTCATCAAAAATAAGGATAGTGGGGAAATTGGGAAAAGAATCACCACTATCAGATGTGCTGGGTTATTTTGTACACCTACGTAAGTATCAATATATACAAAGACTTGTAATTCAACAAAATTCCAGAAGTTAGGTAGAGCCTATCTAATAATTTTCTAAAAACAAAGTAGTGGGGATTAGTAACATTTTTCTTATGGAAAATGTTCACTACAGACAGAAACATTCAGGACTAGAGTGGAAGAAGTAACCATCATGTTGTCCAAGTAAAAGCATGCGTGGTTCCTCTCCAGACAACCAGGGTTTGCTCTTTGTTTCCCACAGGAGAGTTTCAGAAGCTTGCAGCCCAGGAAACCAGGCCAGGTGACCCCTAGACTCCTAGCAGAGCAGACTTCATCCTTAGGCTTGGCTTGAGGCCTAGCTCAGCTGGCAGAGGCCCAGCCTGGCACTATGCCATACCACACCACTGCAGGACCAGCATGACTCTTGCCTGCCTCCACCCAGGCTCATACCATTGAAAGGAACCTTGTTCTGCAAGTCTGCAGGTACCTAGGCTGGCATAGGTAAGCATTTGGTGTTAGTTTACATGGTACACTCAATTATAAGCTAAACTGGTAACTCCTGCTGTTTATGAATGAGAATACAATTTGATCATGAGTACATGCTCATTATCATTAATTTTTTTTGAGCCCAACAATTTGATGTGTAAAGTGTGTAAAATGGTTGTAATCTGTTTCATAATCACGAGAGTCAGATGAGGAACTACATACACAGTACTAACATGCACCTTATACATAACGAGCACTCAATAAGTATTGAGTAATATTAGCACTATAGGTTGATTCACTAACATCTTAAAGAACTGAGTAAGCCAGGCATTATAAAAAGTAGGAAAATACAAATGGAGCTGCCCAGCAGGAAAGGATCAAGTGGTAAAGAACAGACAATAGACAAACCTCAAATGCGACATAGCCAGGTAGAGTAAAACTTGGTAAACAGTAAACCCAATGGTATCCTAGAGTTTATCTGGTTTTGACTAACAACACTATTTTAAACTCTGAGGTGAGAAACTAGAAGCAGTCCAGAGATTACACCACAAATACTTAAAAGCTTGTGACGCAGGCCATATTAAGGGACATTAAAAAGAGCTGGGGTTAAGTGATTTGGAGAAAAATGGCTGAGGGGGTTCATGGCAGGATTTCAGATCACAGTACTGTGAGAGCACAGGGAGAATGAGTGGGCAGAGGACAGAGCTGGGAGGAAAAGAATGAAGAGACACTTGAGGATGGCAGAGATAATGTGGGGCTCTGATGAGACAGAGACAGAGAGAGAGGGGAGGGGAGGGAGAGAGAGGGGGGAAGGAGGGAGGGAGGGAGGGAGGGGGAGAGGGAAACAGAGAGGGAGAGGGAGAGAGAGAGAGAATTTTGGTTAGATTTAATCTTTGATAAACTTAGATTGGGTTACCCCTAAGATATATGGAAATTACAATCCCTATAAGAAACCTTGGGAACTCTAAAATTCCTGGTATCATTAGAACATACATAGTCGGAGAGATTCTGGATGTTGAAATGTTTGTTATATGAACTGAGTGCAGGGGCTCATGCAATCCTAGCTTTCATGAAGCAGAGGCAGGCAGGAGGTTTTGCAAATTGAAAACCAGCCTGTTTGACATAGTAAATTCCAGGGTGCCCTGGACTACAGAGTGAGATTCTTTAAAGCAAGTAAGCAACCCAGCCTATCCACCTTCTTAGCCGGTTATATAAACTGTAAGTGAATTGTTCTTAGTCCCTACACTAACAAAATATATCACCAACACAGGGGATAAGTACCAATCATTGGGAAAGTATAGGAGTGTCTGCTGATTTTCAAGCTTTAGAATAAGTCTAGGTAAGAGTTTGCAGCTAGTTATATTAGGGGGAAAATCATTTTGATGATTCGAGTGTTTTATACATTTAATCTAAAATCATTGCTTATAAAATGATATTAGATTAAAGCAACACTTTTAAAAACAGTTGATAGATAATTTACACTTTATAGTTCAAATGTTAAGTGGAGAAAGATCTTATGGACTGAAAAAATAATTTGAGATTTAGCTTATTAATATGGTCCACTAATTAAGTTATTTAATAAGGAGAAAAGAAAGATAGATGGCTGAGATTTGTTACTTCACTCCACAGGAAAGGGAAGAAAAAAAAGTCATTGTTAGTAACTTACTAGTCAGGGTACTGGGTCCTATGGGTACAGATGCCTGGGGAAGCTATGAATTGTTGTTAAACCAAACTAAATGTATCTAAGCTGAGCTCCAAGTCCCAGGAGAATTGGCTTTGTTCCAAAGACACTTGTTAAAGGCACTGTGGAGCCTCTCAAAGTTGAGTGCAGCATGGCTAGATCAGCAATGTAAAACCAGAGCAGCCACATCAAATCCAGGAAGGTGTTGCTTAAGGGATTTGGGTCTGTAAGAAACTGTTTGGAAACATTTACATTTCCAAATTCATATCCATTCCTTATTTGGACTATAGTGCCTTGTTTGAACTACAAAACTGACCAGAGACTTGAATAGCTTCTGTTCTCTCTAGAATTCTGATCTTGCTAATCACTGTAAACTGACTTATTAAAGGTTCAAGACACTTCTCATAAAAGAGACACTCATCTTGCTGATCTGGTCTAACTTCCCTGCCATCTGATGCACGTATTTGAGCAAACTGATGATAAAGATGATGGGGTTGGGGCCCGGTATTGATTAAATCATCATCCTGTTGCTTTGTCATAAGCACATTTTATACTTTTATAATAAAAATTCATTATTGTATAATAATCCTCTGAAAAGACAAGCAAAATATGTAACAATGAGGTCATCAGCTTGTTTGTTTAATAGATTTTGACATAAAAATAGCTCTATAAAAGTACAAACAGGAACCACACTGTCCATCACTGAACTTATATCATCCAATGACAAAGAAAACACAAAAGATTCGATCTCATTACCAGATCTCAGTACTGCAAAATAATAATAATAAACAGGCAACAGAAGGTTCCATAATTATAAAAGTCATAAAACTTTAAACTATGTTCTTTAATTTACCAGCAGCCTAAAAGGGGAAAATGACTTCTTTTTGGATCATGTTATATAAAATGTCCTGAAGATTAATTTTTGTGTTTTCATTCTTAGTATTACCAGTATTTACCTACAGTCATCTTGAGTTAGTCCAGTCAACCAATGTGATGGAGAAATACATCTATACAAACCTACATATGGTCCACCGGGTTTGATAACTTTTGTGCTTCGATTACGGCATTCCTCCTCTGCCTGGGTCATTCTTTCTCGAGTCATCTGATAGGAATCATTTGTTGCACACACTGTAATTTTATCTTGTATAAATCCCAGGCAATTGAGCTGGGAGGCTCCAGAGCTGTCAGGCAAGATAGTGGCTTTGTTAGATATGACTTTCCTTTTCACAAGAGAGGCAAACAAGAATCCCATCCTACAATCAGCAGCTAAAATAAGTTAACAGTCTTCAAAGAGCTGATATTCTCTGGCAAGGGTAACTGGACATGAGACCGAAGTCAGAATGAAAGTGTATCATGCAGGGCCATGCTATGGATTCTGAAGAGATCAAGAGAATGAAAACAGAGACGAGAAAGATAAAGATAGATGGAGAATAGACTCAGAAGAAGAGGAATGCAGGGGAGGGGTAAGCATGTGAAACCAGTTAGGGGTTTGAACAAGAGCATAATAGTCAGAATGCAGACAAGTAAGCTGACTCCTGAGATCTGGAGGAGGCGAAACTGATGGGGTTTGACCAGTAATTAGACATGGGAGAGAGGAGGAGGGAGAAAGGCAAAATAAAGATCATGTCCAGGTCACTAGCAATAGCGGCCCATCTACTGCACTAACAAAGGGGCAGGTTGCAGGACAGAGAGGGCAGTGGTTAACACAAACAGGAAGGGAGGACTGAGTCTTACAAGGGGCAGCTAAAATGCCTGGAGTGTTATGTACAGTGGGAGCAATGAGGACAGTGCTTCACGAGCAGAGGGTGGGGAGCAGTGTGAGAAAGTAGCCCAGAGCTGAGAGTTACACGACACTCATAAGTACTGGCTTTAGGGGCAAGGAAAGGCACTGCCCACTTAAAGGCATCACTTATAGTGAGATGGGGGTACTGAGGCCAGGCTTCGGGTGGAGAAGTGCATCAAAGGAGAGTGGTTTTTGTATCTTGATTGCTATTTTTTTAAGTAAGGGAGACTTGGGTATCTTTGAATACTGATAAACCAATCAAAGAGGACCAAGAGGTGGGTCTAACTGCTGGAGAGAGAACTTAATGAAGTGAAAGTCTGGCATCAGGGAGTCTGTTGTAGCATCACTGTTTCTTACTAAGGGACACATACGTGGTAAGAACAAGGATGATGTATAGATTTTACATGCAAGTTAAGCAGTGCTTATTTATCTGGCTAGGCTGCAGCTCCTCTCCAGATTCTTTACTTGTGCCTTTTAACTTAGTTGAAACTGGAGAGATTCCAGCACGTGGTACAGTTATGAGTTTTGCTGCTCTTTGGCCTGGATCACTGTTTCCCACAGGTGAGTAGGCATTACTGTCTGCCTCCAACTACGTATTTTCAATAAGCTTGTGTGTAAGTACATTTAAGGAATCTTTGAATGGTAATTTTGACTTGAGATTTCCGCCATTTTATATGTGTTGAAGTTTTGAAGTTGGAGACAGATAACAAAGGAGACTAGTTAGCATTTGCTGAATATCCACTTACTGAGCTTCTATTGTGAGCACAGGCTGTGCTGAGAAAGCTGGGGCTTTTGAAGACATGGCACCATTATAAGTTAAGACTAGAAATGATGGATCCAGATTACAGGTAACTTACTTGCCAGACTGATAACTAAAAGGTTTTGTTTTTGTTCTGAGATAGGGTCTCTCTACATATCCTGGGCTGTCCTGGAAGTCACAGAGATCAGCCTGTTCCTGCTTCTGAGTGATAGGATCAAAAGTGTGTACCACCATGCCTAATTGAGAACTAAACATTTTAGTACTTTTGATTTCTGGTGGAAAGGGACACTAATGGATTTGCCTGAATTTTCTCACCCATTTTTTTTTTTTTTTTGTTTCTCTTCTCTTGCTGTATCAGACAGTTTTGTATATAATCAATCTCTAAGTTCTTTTGCTAAGTAAGTACAATATAAATATATAGTGTATATATTATATAAGACTAAAACCATATTACCTATTTAAATATATTTTACAATAAAATTTATGTGTGTGTGTGTGTGTCCTTGCAGATGTATGCATGCTATGGTGTGTGAGTAAGTCAGAGAGATACTTGGAGTCAGTTTCCTTTTCCCACTAGAAGGGTCCTGGAGATGAAACTCAAAGTTTTTTTTTTTTTTTTTTTGAGACAGGGTTTCTCTGTATAGCCTTGGCTGTCCTGGAACTCATGCTGTAGCCCAGGCCTTTGCCTCCCAAGTGCTGGGATTAAAGGCGTGCACCACCACTGCCCGGCCGGAAACTCAAGGTTTTTTAAGGTTTACTAACAGAAAAATTTTAACCATTGAGCCAAATGTGTATTACTTGTTACTATATAACATATGATTATGAAGTGATATAGTTTTGAAGAAAGGAATTTTTAAGATTCCTCAGGGGCAGAGTTCAATTCAATTCCTTCGGTATATTCCAGGGTACTTTATAAAATGATGTGGTATAGGTGTAAACTAAAATTTAACACCCTGAAAACAAAAGTCTCTCAGGTGATGGCACCATAATCAGACACTGGCATACCTCTGCTATATAAGGAGCACTGGGTGGAAGTTTCGAGGACTCAGTTCTCCTTTTGCCCGGCCACAAACTAACATAGTTATGTAATTGTGGATAAGTCACCTGTTAGAGACCCTTAGAGTTGGTTATTCTAGCCAGTAAATATGGAAGTGAAAGGAACATAAAAGGATGTATAATCTGTAACATATATAGCTCATTTAGGGGAGATTATTTTAAAGCAACACCAATATATACTCAGGTAGTTTAAGCTAGGTGGAAATAGCAACTTGGAACTTTCAGGAAGGCAGTTCCTGTTTCAGCTCTCCTTCTGATAGCAGTCCTTATAGACTCAGCTATGCAGATGAACCGCAAACAGTGACAGGTGTTAGCACTGTGCCTCAGTGCCAAAGCCTTATACCATGGGGAGCTGGGTATTAAACTCCTACACAAGGGCTCCCACTTTATCACAAACAACCACAGCAAGCAAGCAAATGGCTCATTGATTCTTGAGTCAAAGTAGGCGAGGGAGTCATGGCACCTAGGTAGGCATCTAGTCTTTTGCCTTTATTTTGTCTTCAATTTTTTCTTACATTTTTATTGCAATTACTGTCTTGTATCTAGCAGCCTGTGCAATAAAACTAAAAGAAGTCTTATTAGGCGGTGGTGGCACACGCCTTTAATCCCAGCACTTGGGAAGCAGAGGAGGCAGATCTCTGAGTTCAAGGCCAGCCAGGTTTACAGAATGAGTTCCGGGATGGCCAGGGCTAGTCAGAGAAACCCTGCCTCAAAAAACAAAACAAAACAGAAAAAAAAAAAAAGACATTCTAGAGCAACAGAGGAGCAGAAAGAAGGTATGCAGGACGCATATTTTTCCACCTTACTTTTACACAACACCTTGAGTACTATATAAGACATCTGCTCTTAAATACAATGAATGTTAAAAAAAATTTTCAAAATTGATTTTAACTTAAAAACTCATTTTGTAGTATTTTTGAATTCTGTAACTTTTCTGACTATACTCCAGTGACACACACATTTTCTAGTACATATGGTGGCTAATATGTTTAAATAAATGAGCTATGTAGTTAAATTAAATTAACATCACATGACTAGTTAATACACATTTTTTTTTTAACTAAGAACAAGCAGTACTTAGCACATTTTAAGCAGTACTCACCTCGAGAGTGTTTGCTGGATGCAGTCAAAGCTGCCCTGAGGGTTATCTTTCCCCACGTTTGACAAGTAGAAGTTAAAGTTGTGGACTTCACTGAAGGGATCATTTTTGGGAATTTTCATAAGCTGAAAGGTGGGAAAGAGAAAAATACCTCAGTGCTTATGCAGTTCTGCCCTGCTGGTTGTTCAAGCGATCCCTGTTATAACCTTTGATACATACACATCTTCATAGCATGTAAATGACCAAATAGTTCAAGCAACACGACAAGCATGCCTAGAACTCATCACAATTTGCTTCCTTTCTACCCGTAAGTGTGGGTAATCACTCCTCTTCATATGAACCCTGGTGAATAGTTTCTAGATAATATAATGGTCTCTGAGGTATATTCCACAGTCTAATCTTCTCCTGTCCTAACATAAACACATTTCATAATTCTTACTTTTTTGAATAGTACTTTTGAAAAATAACTAGTAACACAAGGCAAGAGTGTAGCTAGGACATATCTTGATGTTCCAACCATCCCTCATTCAGTGTCATATTTATGCAACAGAGTCAACAAGTCCTTCCCAATCTAGGCCCTGGGCAACACTCTGACATGGGCAGACATGCTTTTCTGTTTGCTTTTGAGACAGGGTCTCAGATAGCTAGGCTGGTCTTTAACTCATATAAGTTGAGGCAGGCCTTGAACTCCTAATCTTCCTGCTTCTAATGCCCAAGTGTTGGGATTATAGATATTTAGCTAGGTGGTTTTCTGAGGCCTTGCTCAAGTTCTTGATTCCCTGCTAGGTGAGAAATAGAATGCCTACCAGCAAGGGTTTCTTTTGACACCAGGCTCTGAATCACATAGACTTCCTGTTTATGGTAGGAGCTCAGAAACTTGTGTCATTAGAATCTTCTATCAATTGTTCCTCCTTTCTTAGTACCTAAAACTTTTCTTCTCTTTGATTTACAAAGGCTGTCACTGTGTTAGGAGATGGTTAAGAATAAGGATATACAGGCATGTAAAACATGAACCAATACCTTCTAGCGTCCAAACACACTGGGTCTTAGTTACATAGTAGATGAGGGAGAAGGGACATCATGTTTTGTAATACCCAAGCAGCTCATATTATTGAGCCCTCTCTGTTGTTACTGGAAGGATACAAAGCAGAGGGCACTGGCTCTACACACATGGCACACCCATAGATGTCCCAGTGAATGCATCCCTGTGTCATCCCTGCCTGTGAAGAGGACATGCTGACTCAAGCCATGTAGAGAAGCTCAATAAAGTAGGAAAGTTAGAGCTACCTTCTTCAACTTCCAGAAGAAGGAAGAAAAGGTAAGAATAGATCGATGTCTGCTGTCTGGCAATGGTAGTCATGTAGTAAATAACTCTTCAAGAAATAAAAACTTGAAGAAACATGGCAACATGCCTTCTAAGATTTGTCTAGAGCCAGAAAGGCTGCTGTGTATCAGATAACCCATACAGGTATTATCCAACAATTCCAATGGTATTGGCCTCTTTAGTGCTAATTCCTGAAGAACCAAGTCTCCACATTTATTATTTACTCTAGAAATTTATCTTGGTGGGCCTATAGTTACTCTCTAATTCTCTCATATTTCTAAAATGCAGTACCTTTGTGAACCCATCTTAATTTATTATGTTTGTAGATACTTACTGAGCTTAATTACCATCCCTCGGTGGCACATATGTGTGTGTGTGTGTGTGTGTGTGTGTGTGTGTATGTGTATATATATATATATAAATATAAATATATTTATATATTATAAAGATATATATATATATCTCACCTCAATCCTGTATTTCTGGGGAAGGCAAGAAGCAAGGATGCTAGTACTGAACCCAGAAGTACCTAAATCCCACCTTTACGCTGGTATACGCGCATACTGATATGGTGTTCATTTGTTTCTTTTCCCTGAGAGGAGCAGGGTCTTGCTGACAGAGAAACACCACAGCCCAAAGCCTCCACTTAAGGCCTGGGAGAGGAAGTGAAAGGTTGGAAAGGTCTGGACCTCTGAATGAAATCCTCCTCAACCATGAGTTCTAACTTCTATCCACTCTCAATTCTAAACCTCTATCTCAATTTGCAGAACCTGACTGTTAGGGAGACTTTCATAGAGGTTGAGGCCTCATTGCCATGTCAGGAGCGTAAGGTTTCTCTTTTGTGTATCTCTGACTTAGAAATACAATACCACTTTTCTGTTGAGAGTATAGAAGATTTGTCCTATTTATTAGATTTTAGCTTATATATCTTTTAAGTGATTGATTTATTTATTTTGTGTATATGAGTATTCTGTTTTCATGCATACCAGAAGAGAGGATCAGATTCCATTCCATATGGTTGTAAGCCACCATGAAATGGAACAAGGGTTGATTTGGCTACCTTTCTAGGAGGTCTGGGAAGATAGTACTGGCATCTAGAGGGAGGCCAGAGATACTGACAGATAAAATACAGTGCACAGACTCAGTAAGCAAGAATTGCCTACTCAGAAAAGCCAAAGAGCAATGCAGAAAGGTTGGGTTAAAAACAGGTAAGTTGTAGTCTTAAAACAGAATTCAGGATTCAGATTTCACTGACTTCTATAGAAAAGAAACCTGTCTTTTAAAAAAAAAGTATCTATTTCAAACAAAAAGAGTTACTTTGCTTTGTGCCCTCATTTCAATCTTAGAACTTCTGATGAGAAAACTAGAAAGCAGAAAAGATAAGCAAGAATATATGAGCCACAGAATATACATTATGGCTTATTCACATTTATTTCTTTTTCTTTCTCTAAATGGAAATGATAAAACTTATGGCATCCAGCTACAAGTCTCAAGTAGATCATGAGTCCTTAACGACTCTAGACCCTGATTAGATGAAAAGCTTAAAATACTTAAAATTAAAATTGAGACGTTCCTCTCTCACCAAGGGATTGTAAGATTGCTTCTAAATTTGGACTCAGAACTGATTTCCCATGGTAGTTAGCCCAGTCCTCAAGGCTGATCCTAAGTCCATGCAAACAGCATACATCCTCCCCACACCCTGCTGCTTCTTGTGTGCCACCAATTAGAAGGCTGGTTCTTAAGAAAATGAAAAGAAGGTACTCTTTAAGTAAACCGTGAGACAAAACTCCTAGATGTCAAAGCAGAACAGTGCCCTATCTCCAGTTCTACCGAAACTTGAGCTCTCTGTATTGGCCCTGAACTAAAGAAACACTCAGAGCCCTCCCAAATGTGGCCTTCACTGGGTCCTCCTAGTTTAATTGTCCCACACCTGCTCTGTCATACATAACCTGCTTTTTCCAGTGTCAGTTTTCCTGCTTACGGGGCTACAGTGCTAAACAGACTTGCCAGCTGTAGACCTAAGTGCTACTTTGTAGAGCCATTTCATTCTTGAGGGCATACTTTGATACTTATACATAAATAAACTACATCTAATTTGTACCTTGAGAAAAAAAATATTATTTAGAAAGTATTAAATATTGTGTGATTTCAGTTTCTTATTTAGTATGAAGGATATAGAAATATATCACCATATCCATATAATTGGGAAAGTAGTTATTAATTTTCATTCCAAAACCAAGAAACTAAACATCAAAGACTTAGGTTCACAATCCACAACCTTCCTCTCCAACTGCAGTATGTTTTCGATAAAAAGCTACAAAGAAAAAGTTTCAGGAAACTTTCAGACATTTATAATTAACATAGGCGCTGTATTCCACAGTGTCTTAAGTCAAAGCTTCTAATTATTCAGATACAGGCGCAGGCATGTGGCAATAAAGTACTGTCTGAAAGGTCATTTCAACATCAGTCACAGGCCTGCTATCTTAAGGATCTAGGGCAGAAGTGCAAGCATGCACTGCTGAAACGCGTGCACATGCACACTGATATCTGCTTAAAAGTAGTTGGTACCTGAGTTCTTGGGGATGTTCAGTTGAACCACAGGACCAGGGGAGTCCAGATCATTTTTCAAATCCTTCATTTTATAAATTAGAGACAAAGAGGCTCAGTAAACTGTTAAGGTCATATTCATGTTTAAAATTGCCACCCCTATACTCTCAGACCACTTTCTCTGCTCCATTGCTTTCTGAAACACTCATTACCTTTTAATACTAACATATTATGTTTATGGTATTTCTTCCCCCTCTAGAATATAAGCTGTGCTAAGACAGATGCCTTTGTGTGCTTGTGAATGTACTGCCAGCATCTTGAATGGTGCAGAGCAAAGTAGTCACTCGATATGTATTTGCTGAGTGAGTAAAAATGTTGATTAATGTCTCAGGCAGAACTAGAACTGGTGTCTGCTTTCTTTCCACCAGTATTTCCAAAGTATGCTGAAAAGTTTTATTTAAAATGGGAATTCTATCATCAAGTAAGTTTGAGAAATGCCAGGTTAAACAAAACGACTCTCTTGGCTGTAGATCTTTTGAACTAAAGAGTCATTTTCCAATTAGTGTGACCTAAAAGTCTATCTCTTCCACCTCTGCAGAATCTCAGAAAGCCAGCATGTCTCTTAGTCTCATCTGACTGGTATACATATCACTCAACTCTATGCTGTGTAGACTGTACACTAAGCTTAAATCTAGGTGAAACTTGCTGTAAGCATCTAAGCATTAGAAATATCTGTTGCTTTCAAATTCTCCTCAGACTTCTGATGATTCTGATTTCCTAAGAATCTAGAAAATGGTTTAGAGATGCATGCACTATACAGATCCCACAGTCCTGGGGAAGAATAGATAACCCAGAATTAGAATAGAAAATAGAACCCTCGACCTGAAAGCCACAACACAAATGAGAGCTGCTGTTCTGACTGTAGGTCCAATTTGACAGGTTTTGGGGAGGAAAGGAAAATGGCCTCAGAACAACCCAGATGTACAAAGCAATGCTGGAGGCAGAAGTACGAAGTAGATAGCCTTTAATGGCAATAGAAAAAAATTAAATATAGAAACACAAGGGAAATCTAAGGGCAGAGGCTAAGAGTTTCTAATATATGCTAAAAAGCTCTGGAAGTTCATGACCAATACTTTTGTTGATGAGAGTGGTGTAAAATGTCAAGTGCAACTGGCATAAAGAGAAATACTGGAAGTTATCCAAAAAAAGTCATGTCATGTAGCAATTAACATAAATAATACAGGATAATATAAATTCAATTGTTTCTTTGATTTCTTCCTTAACAAGATGTATGCTAAAGAAGAGAAAAGAAAAGAGCCTAGCTTTCTCTCCTAGTCTCCACATACCTCACATAGACCCAGTGTATTTTAAAAGTAGTTCAGGGTTAAAAAGTATAGCAGTGCAATACTGAGCTACGCCTTTGCTGCTGTGGCTGTTTTGGCGGGGTAGAGACTGGCTAGAAAAATTATTTCCTAGCTTGACATGCTCACCCTTATACTGAGTTCTTTTCAACTTGTCACCACTTTAGAGGAAACACTGATCATAATATTTATAACTGGTATTATCTGGAAAACTACAGTTTCATTCATTTATCCCACAAAAATTCAGTGAGTGCTATTATGCTGAGTACTGCTTGAGTTTCTATGGTATACTGTTGAATAAAAATAAGTGAGATCTTTCTAGGAGTGTGATAGTGGAGGGAAAGAGCAGGAGACAGAGAACTGGGAATTGATGTATTTTGTGACAACAGCCAATAGGACTCGTAGACTTATTAAATGTGAGGAATGCGAGAAAGAACTAGATGATGACATGGCCTTCTGTCTTAGAGAATAAAACTGCCTGAATGTGTGCAGACAAATGAATCCCCTGCCAGCTCCCTCTTGTCCTTGCTGTCTTTCATCCTGGAACTGACACTGAGTACCTTAATGCAGCTGAAGCCACTACCAAGCTGGGCACAGATCGTAAATACAATTGACCACTGCTGGTTTCACAGCTACAAAAGGGCTTCAAAGTGAGTTCTGTCATGACTCACTTTGCAGCTTGATGGCTAACATCACTTAGAAGACGCCAGGTGCCTGCGAGTAAGCTGGTTAGTAGCTGGCTATTTCCAGGAAAGGAAAGAGGGTGGGCTGGGCAGCTGCAAGGGAAAGATGCAAATAATAGATAATAAGAGATATACAGGGAAAATTATGTGGCTTAAGGAGAATGAGAAAATAAAAATTTATATTTAAAAATAAATGTAAAATTGAGCCAAATGCTAAAGCAGCTTTTGGAGAAAAAGTGAGAGAGCCATGGGAAAAATCTAAGTAGTGTGTTCAAAATGCAGTCACGGCTAGACTACACATATGAAGTCTTTGGGAGCAAAACCTAAAACCTCCTAGTGAGTTCAGCAACTCTCATCATTCTTATTTTAGAAAGCATTTAAAAAATCTGAATACATTACATAGAATTGATGCTGACATAGAAAAGAACTAAACTGTCTTCATCTCCCTGAATCATCTCCCAGAACACTACAGTATCCTCCAAGGCCCTCCTGTCCTGAAGACTTAGTGTCCACACCTCTCCTTCTCAAACCACCCTTGATGGCCCAGCTCGAACCCATCACACGTTCGTCTTCTCCTCCCCAATTATTTTTTTTTTATTTTATTAGATATTTTCTTTATTTACATGTCATACGATATCTCCTTTGCCAGTTTCCCCTAAAAAAAAAAAAACCAAACCAAAAACCCCCCAAAAACCAAAAAACAATAACAAGAGCAAACCCCTGTACCCTCCTCCCTCCCCCCTCCTCCCACTTGCCACCTGACCCTCTCCTGCTTACTGGCCCTGGCATTCCCCTACACTGGGGCATAGAACCTTCACAGGGCCAAGGGCCTCTCCTCCCATTGATGACCTACTTGGCCATCCTCTACTACATATGCAGCTGGAGCCATGAGTCCCACCATGTGTACTCTTTGGTTGGTGGTTTAGTCCCTGGGAGCTCTGAGGGTACTAGTTAGTACATATTGTTGCCCAATTATTTCTTAAATACATGTTTTCATTTATCTCCCCTGCTTTGGTTAAGATCCCCTCATGCCTTTGACAATGTCTTTTGTCTTTCAGTTTTTTGTTTTTTTTGTTTTTTCCTGATCCCTTCTCAGTCCTATCCTTAAATCATTCAGGTATGAGTACCTGAATCACTCAGGTTTTAAGTCAAAACTATCCTCGAATGCCAGTCTGAACACATCAGTCCCATACACCATTGATACTTTTTTATGTAGCTATCCAAGAGTGGTAATCAAAATGCCTTTTTAGGCATCCAGAGTTCTCTACATCTACAGCAGCTGAACTGGGCGTCACTCGCCATAGTGCCCTCCATCTCAGAGGCAGCACTGTGCCATCAGAAAACACTGGGCTGAGTCTCTGCTTCTTGTTTACCTTCTGGTGACATTTCTTTCACTTATGACTCAGCTCAGGACATTTCCCCCCATAAGGAAGCTCAGCCTTCTCTAGTGAGGTGGGTTTACTTGTTCCTTTTCTGGGTCCCCACAATCCCCACACCCTTTACTGCTTCTTTACTAAGTTGAACACTGGGTTCTGATTTATGTCTTTCCCCCCACCAGACTGAGTTGTTTAAAATCAAGGGCTGTGGTCTTATTCATTTTTATTTACATTTGGGACATTGAACATACCTCATAAATATTTACAGATTTATACAAACAAACAAACAAACAAATATGCCAGTGATTAAAAAAATACAAATGAAGTTGAAATAGAGCCCATATAAGGTTATTTTGGAAACTAGGACTTGCCAGAGAAAACACAGACTGGAGGGTACGAATGTCAGGATGAGGAAGTTTCTGATCTCTTTTAGGTTATATTTAGCCCGAAAATCTAGGCAAAGTGGTTTCTTGGGTTTGTGGTACTTAGATTTACATTACATACTTCTCTCTCTCTCTCCCCTCTCTCTCTCTCTCTCTCTCTCTCTCTCTCTCTCTCTCTCTCTGTGTGTGTGTGTATGTAGTTCTTTACTAAAATGCAGAACTCTTGTCCTCAAGTTTCATTTGAAAACACATCCCAACCTCTTAAAAACACAACTTAGAAGACCCAGGGAGACAGTTAAAGAGCTGGGGAGAACACACTAAAAGAACTCAAGGAGACACTGTCCTGGTCAATTATAAAGCAGAAATTTGTCTTTAAAAAAGAATAAAACAGTTTTGTTTTTCTGAAACAAAGTTCAAATCTGAGTTCTACAAGGAAAAAAAAAATGTTATATGTGAACAGCAAGTTCCAAATCCCTGTGAGCTTTCTTCCTTCCTGCTCCGCTGCGGTCCTGAGGAGAGTCACCCAGGCCTGGAGGAACTGCAGGCAAAGGCTGGCAGACCTAGCTTTGTACCTGGCAGTCATAAGCAGCGGTGTAAATCTAGTGAAGAGACAGACCTGACAGCTACGCGCTGCCCTGAAGATCAACAGAAAGGCTGGCCTAGGCCCCACATTTTGCAAAAGGCATGGCTTCAGCCCAGTTCAAGCAACATCACCGTGAAAACTTGCATGCTCACTAACATCAACAACTGTTTGGAAGGTTATTTCCAAAGTGAAACGGAGGAATGACCAGCTCTTAATTCTGCATTCCGCTATCAATTAATCTCAAGATATTTTTCTTTTTAAACCTATTTAGATTTTTAGAAAAGTAAACCTTCAGCTAGCCTGGTACATGTGGTGGCATATGCCTTGATTACAACATTCTCGCTGGTCCTGTAATGGAGTCTATTGGTTATCCAAATTTTCCCATCCTGTTCTCTCCATTCCCTGACTTAATTTCTGGAAACAGCTCCCCACCAGTTGGCCTTAAAATTCTTTTTTTTTTTTTTTTTTTTTAACAAATGTAAAAAAATAATGTTGACCAGTTATTTAATTATAATTATTATTTTTTATTGGTTATTTCATTTATTTACATTTCAAATGTTATCCCCCTTCCCAGTTCCCCTTCCACAAGCCCCCTATCCCTCCTCCCTCCCGCGACTCTATGAAGGTGCTCCGCCACCCACCCACCTACTCCTGCCTCAGCACCCTGGTATTACCCTATGCTGGGGCATTGAGCCTCCACAGGACCAAGGGGCTCCCCTTTCTGTGATTCCAGATAAGGCAATCTTCTGCTACCCATCCAGCTGGAGCCGTGGGTACCACCCACTAAGCAATCAATCACTCCAGGACAACAGTACTGTATAAAGTAGTAAATTATGTGACCTCATCAATAGCCAATAACTCACTGAATTCCTAGTGTGATGGCATGTGTGGGGGGGAGATATATCACTAGCTTAAAAGTTTATAATATTCCTTTATAGGAGATAGCCATCAAAAGGAGAATGCAGAAACCCAAACATGTTAAAATTTAAGATTATAAAAATGATATGCAAAAATGCCAAAATAGCAAAATACGTAAAAGGCTACATAAATACTATACTTATTTTAGAATTACTGAAATAAGGTAATTATCTCAAAAAGTATCATCAGTTATGAACAAAGACTATCCTACTTTGTTGGGGAGAAACATGAGTAATATAAAGAAAAGAAATCAAAACCACTCCTGGCAACACCAAATGGGGACACGAAACACTTGATACTTCATGGCATCTTAAATATCTAGCATATGCCAGGGATCATTCAGCAGATCACAATGTCAGTTTTTTAAAACGATTTACTTTATTTGTATCTATGTGCATATGTGCGTGCCTCTCTCGGTGTAGTGCCTGCAGGAGGTAGAAGAGGATGTTGGATTCCCTAAAGTTACAGGCACTTACGAGCCATCTGATACGGGTGCTGGGAACTAAACCCAGGTCCTCACTATCTCTCTAGCCCACGCTGCTAGTTTTTAAACATTATCAAATGATTACTTTGAAATAATAATAAAAAATTAAAAACAAAACAAAACATGCATTCACTATTGGCCAGGGGAACCAGCTCCCGGGAGTAGTTCTTAAGAGCTGTGAGGACAGAAAACAGCATCCTTCTAGAGGCATTACTGAAGGCCACTCCTACTCCTGACCTGGTGTATTCAACATTTCTGAATCTAAGGAAACAGAGGTGAAAAAAAAATACCTAAGGATGTTCCCTGTACTGTTACTATTGCATAATAACAGTATAAATAATCACAGAATAGCTAAATAAATGATAGATATTAAAACAATAAAATGTTAGGCAGCCACTTCAATTTTAAAGCTTTATTTAGGCTTTTGTTTTGGTTTTTAAAAATGAGGTCTCATGTGGCTCAGTTTAATGTCAAACTCACTATGGTGCTGAGGCTGGATTTGAACTCTTGATCTTCTTGCCATCACATCCAAGTGCTGGGATTACAGATATGCAACAGCATATTCAGCTGCCTCTGAACCTTTTAAAAATATATGTGTGAGGATGAAAAAAGACCAAAAAACCAAAAAAGACTAGGGGAAATCAACAGCATTGCTTTTCACTGGCCCAGACACTCCTGTTTCATCCTTATTCTTGTCTTGCTTTATACAGTTCTAAAATGTTCATTCACTTCATTTCTCAATCAGAAACAATACAGGAGGTATAAAAATAAATTAGATTTTAGGCTATCAATATAAAACTTTGCCTTCATGACTCAATCAGTTTAAATATTTTGAAAGCTCTAAGAATAAAACAGTGTCATTAACTATAAAATGCTAAGAGTTTCTTCAATATTAATCTTGCATTTGTAAGTTTCAAACACAACCTTCCCTAAAAACCAAGAAACAAAACTGCAAGCACCTGAGCATCGTTACAGCCAAATACAGAACTTTCAGACACCTGTGGCAAACAGGCCAGCACTGCACTTGTTCACTGTGCAATGGAAATATGACTTCCCGTTCTCATTTTTGAAGACAGACTTTAGTGAATTACCAACACTTGGACTGAGAAAACAAAGGGCGTCCACCTGAACTGTAAGAAAGTGCTCAGTACTTGTTAGCCGAGTATTGCTGCCTTCAATAATATAGCTACCATTTCTATTATCCCCAACAAAACACTGAAGGCTTTTGAAATATTCCTCACTGTTCTTCTCTGGGGTAGCTTACGTGGGAGCTTCTACTGGATGGAGCAGAACAATTTCGTTCTTAATCAGTTTTCTATTGAGTTGAGTTTTGTTAACTATCACCAGCTCTTCAAATCTAACCAACTGCTGCAGCTTACTCCCTAATCAGTCTTTTCCAAATTGAATACCCCTGGCACCCCTCGGTACCCCTCCCAATACCACTGCCACTATGTCTTAACTCGGAAGGCACACTCGGCTGCTCCCACACCTTTGATAATGCTAGCACTCCGCCTGGGGAAGAGAGCAGACAGAGGGCTTTCTCCACAGATAGATGACAAGGCAGCTCTATCAAGTTCCCAAGGAGCACAATACTCAGCCGTGGCTAAGCACAGATAAACTCTCCAGACCTGCCTTTTCCATTCCCTTTGTCAACTTTTTAAAAGAAGTTTAATATTCAGCTTTTTGCCTAGATTTTCATATCAAGCCTGACATCTCCAAAAATTTTTTTTATTTGTTTATGGTATATTTAGGACATACAGGTATGGGATGCATCTATTGAAATATGTTCTAGTTTTTTTTTCTTTTTCATTTAATCCATGAAGATAAAAAAATTATTTAAATTAGTAATAAGAAGGCAAACCATAATTTACATATTTACTTCAAGAAATTAACACAGTTTGAATTACAAAGGCTGACATCTGTGAAGTCACCAGCATGTCTGCAGTGAACTGGGTTTCCTCCTCTGAGCCTGCCTTTCCCTACCAAAGGGAACCAGTATTGGAACTTCTGCAGTTATCATTGTGTTGGGTTTTTAATACATTTATCATATGAAATCCACAGGATAATGCCTTTTGCTTGAATGGGTACTCAAGACTATACTAATCTGATAAAATGGCATCACTGTATGTGGCCACTGCCATGTTGTAGAGCTATAATGCTGTGCATAACTACGGTGTATCCTACCACTGAGTTAGTACACATGACCCCTTCCAGTCTGCTGCTATTCTTAATAGCAGGGCTTATTTAAGTATTCATGACTAACAAAGTATCCTCCATAGCTGAAAAGTGTCTGTAAATTCCATTTCATTTCAGAACTCTCTCTGTAAGTCTCTCTCTCTTTTTACTAGAAGAGAGTTGCCTTTTGCAAACCCTTTTAGTACAAATTTCTGGTGCTGGTGCTCTGACAGAAGAAGGCTGGAAGAGGTATGGAGAGCCACCCAAACAGCTTCTACACAGCACGACCCAATCACCTGTTTTCATCCTCTTAAATCTTGATTAATGGTCCATCCTTCCAATCAAATTCTCAAGCAATAAACACAGAGCTATCCTTGACTCCCCCTCTACCCTTCTCACTGACCTCTTCTATCATGAGCCAAATCCTGGTAATTTTGTCAAAGCAGCTATTGGCAAAGAATGTTAAAATGCAAATCTGACCACATGACTGACTCTTAGATTAAAACTTAAAAAGAGATGATGGTCTCCTTCATACTGACCGTATGAAGGCCATTGATTGTAACCTACTGGAAGATAATGGCATTAGTTTGGTGGACTTTGGCCAGGATTCTTTTTACTATTTTAAACTCCTTCTATTTATTTTTCTTTGTTTAGTATGGAGGTATTTTGTCTGCACATTTGTCTGTGTACCATGTGTGTGCCTGGTACCTGCAGAGGTCAAAAGAGGGCACCAAAAGAGCCCCTGGAAGTGGTGTTACAGATGGTTGTTAGCTGCCAAGTGGGTACTAAAAACCAAACCCAGAAAGTCTGCAAGAGCTCCTGAGAGAGCCATGTCTCCAGCCTCTTTACATTTCTTTTAAATCACTTACAGGATTCTTTTTAAAGTTTAAGTTGTTGTTTGAGAGAACAAACAAACAAACAAACAAACAAAAAGCAAAACTGGGATGTACAGATGAAGTTAAAGTAAAATAAATCTCAGGCAGTGGAACTTTTGTTTCAGCTTCATGAATGTGAATATCCATATGTGTTAAGGCTTCAAGTGAAATGTTTTGTCTTGGTGTATGGTAATGAGTGTGTGTGTGTGTGTGTGGTGGGATGATATGTGCATATATGATTGCTGAAGTGCCTGTATATGTGACCGTAGAGGCCTACATGGAATACCTTCCTTTATCACTTTCCAGAGGATTTTTTTTTTCTTGAGATGGTGTTTCTCACTAAAACTGGAGCATGGAGACCCCAAGATCCTACTACCTCTGTCTTCTAGGGATGTACACTGCAACACCTGTTTTTATGTGGACACCAGACATCTGAATTTAGGTCCTCATGCTTGCACAGCACAGACGTCACCCACTGAGCCATCTTCCCATGCAGAACTGTTTTGTATTAATGAGAATGATTTGCAAATATGTTTGAAAGACATTCGTCTGCAGAAAGACATTCCTCCCATCAGAAGTTTTACCCAGAAATTGATGAGTTATAAATGTTCTTAGAAAGTATCTCTCTCTGGGTGTGTGTGTGTGTGTGTGCGTGTGTGTGTGTGTGTGTGTGTGTGTGTGTGTGTCTGTATTCTTATAATGAGTTCAGCTGTAAGAAAGAAAACTGAAGGGGAAAGCCTTTCAAAGTTCAGACTTCCACAGAGATTTGCAGACAAGCAGCTCCTTGAGAAGAGGAGACCCACGCCACACCTGTTTGCCCTTTGCTCATGCTGTGAAAGCTCAGGTCCAAAAAGTATTGACCTCTTCTCTCACCAACCAAATCCTGGCAACCCCTCAAATTCATCTCTAATGTCTTCCTGACTGTCACTTTCATTAACAGCTGGAGAGGTGGTCAACAAATGTGTATGGGAATGTGAGAATAAATTAAAAAATATTAATTCAGCACTTATCAGAGGAAGGTAGGGGTGAGAACTCATGTCTCACACTGAAGGCAGCCTTCTGTAGCAAGTACTGGAAGGCCAAGTACCACCTCTGCGGCACTTCAGTACCATTAATTTTGAAATAACAGTTCACACATCAGAAAAAGGCAAAACAAAACAGTATTTTCTTCATAGCACTGATGTAGCAATTAGATAAGATTAATATATGTAAAGTGCTTAAAGTTCTTAGCAGCAACAAAAACATTTATAAAGACATTTCCTCTCTTTAAATTCTCTAGATTTAATAATATGTCAAGTTAACACTATTGAGTAAGGCTTGAGCAACTAGGATCTTGGATTCTTGCCCTGCATTGTCAACGGGCCACCACAGCTAAAAGGCTAGCAAGTTGGAGAAGAGTCATGATCTAATGTAGCACTATGTACCTCAAAATGCTACCAAACTGTAACACAATGAACATGAAGATAATGGGGGTGCATTCTAAGTTCAGCTTCCATGTTAAAATGAAAATGCACACACATACTGCAGCCAGCAATATGGTTTTCTTTAACATGTGTAAAATGTTATTTGAAAGATCTGGGACATTACAGTGTCGAGGTCTCCCAGTCCAAGTTCTTTCTTTTTTTTTCTCTCCTTCAAATACAGTTGTTAAAATCCTGACATTTGTACACATACGACATAGAAAGACCCACTCGTGTTGTGAAGATACTGAGCTTAGCTCACTGCCTCTGCTCAGTTAGAAAGCCCAGAGTGAGTCCTTATCCAGAAAGAACAGCAGGGCAGGGAGGAGTGACAGCATAAAACTAGAGTGGCTGGTTAAGTTACAACAGCTTCAAACTATGACTTCATTTGTTAGAGATAATGAGTGTCTAGAGGCACTTCATATCCTCACCTAAAGTGAGATTTAAAAAAAAAAAAAACAAAACTATGTTTGTGTGCACATAAAAGTTAAATAATTAGCTAATACCTTTCGATAATTAATATGAAAAAAATTGAAATTCAATATAATATTAACATAAATGTTGTCTTATGCATAAACCACTATAGTATTCAAAATCTTAGAACAAAATACCATTATACAAGAACATAACTTTAACAGTCTTCCAGTGGTAGTCACATTCAGAGACAAGAGTATCAGCCCCTAATCATCAACTTTTGAACAGACTGATGAGACACAATTGTTCATAAAACTAGTGGACTAGACAAACCAGACGCAGCAGGGGGAAAGAAGCCAGAGGAAGGTGTATCATCTAGGCGGGGAGGCAGTGCTGAGGAGTTAGTTTTGTCTTTGCTACTTGTTCTAAGACCATAGTTATCTTTGCTTTCCAGGTACCAAGCTGGGTAGGGTAGGGCAGTCTGAGGAAAGCATTTCAGGGTGGGTTGAAATTGCCTACTAATCTCAAATACTGTATAATTTAGTCCTTTAGACTCAATCTTTTCTCCTGACCCTACAAAGTAGGATAATTAGCCAAATATTCTGAAGGCTATGCTAAGTTTAGAGCTTAAATAAAAAATTTTAAAACAGAATCCAAACCCTGAGCTTCTGCATTAATGACAATACTGCAAGAATTTATAACACTATTCAAGCCATTAAAGCTATCAGTTAAACAGATTCAGGAGGTTCCTGTGCCTTTTTGGAAGGCATACATTTAGAACTTGTTTGGATCGCTTCTTCTGTCTTGAAAAGACATGTATGATTATGTTTTATTCAGTATACAAAATACATAGTATATAAAAAATATTTTATTTTCAACATCCTTAAGATAATTTCTAAAAATTGTATATGCAAAACTTCTATAGCCTCTGGAGTTGCTAAGTCTGAAAGTAAGCAATTAAAAAGAACTTTTGAGTAACATTCTCATAATAAATACTAAGTTAATATGGATTCTATACTCTCATAACATGACAATACTAACATTATTTCTCATTTTCCTAAGATGATCACTTCCTGAACATTAATCCTAAAAGCCACAAACAAATCAAATGCAAAGGCATCCACCATATGCCAGCAAAATGTGGCTATTATTTGCTATTGAAAATCTCGCTATTTCAGATTTTATCCCAATTATTTCATTTCTCACATTTATTTCTGTGTATAAAGTGTTGTGTTAGTTTTTAATTAAGCTTTTAGAATTTTATACATTAGTTGTCAAAAGAGAACTTTTTGTTTTTCTTTCTTTCTTTTTCTTAATACAATACCTTGATAGGAAGCTCAAGCTTGCACTCTACATGTTTCTTCTGCCTTAGCTTCTGAAATGCTGGTATTACAGGTACATAACATCATGCACAGCTAACATATACCATTCTGAACCCACAAAAACCTTTGTCTAAAATGTTAGTTCACAGCAGTGAGAAACCCACACAAAGCCTTGCTATTGAGGGCTCCTATAGAATAGTCCTTTTATAGAAACCCTCTGTGTGAGGGTTCTAGCTAAATCCTTTATCATTAACCCTTTCCTAAATGTTAATCTGCATGTGTTTGTCAGGCTGGAAATTCTGCAGGAGTGAAGACAATATCTTACCTAGCTCTATATTCTTTCATACTAATGCAGAGCTTGGTTATACGAGCCAGAAATCTTAGTGCTTTGGAAGCCAAAGGAAAGGATCTCAAGTTCCAGGCTAGCCTGGGACATATAGGGAGGCTTCACAAAACTAAAAGAAGCTGAGTAGGTAGCTAAATGCCAGGTTTTCCAGCACTTGGCAAGGAGAGGTGGGAGGATTCTTTCAAGTTCAAGGTCAGTCTGACCCACACTGAAAGTTCCAGGCTAGCCACATCTGAGAAAGTCAAACCCAAACAAAACCAAAACAAATCCAGAAAAAACCATAAAACCAAGAAGCAAGCAGAATAATAAAAACTTACTAATAGTCAACTAAGTACTTCTCTAGCTTGTGAAATAACTGGTATGTCAATTGTATGAACAGCTGACTGCATTAAACACTGAGTGAACTTTCCAGAAACACTCTTTCAGAGATCTCCAATACGTGGGAAGTTTTTCATCTGCAGTATAGCCTGCTGCTATCGACTGTTTGCCCTTAGAAATGTTCAATTTCATAAAGCTATGCAGACTAGTTTTCCAAACTCCACTGGAACAGTGGAGTCCTGTGACATCCCTGGAAGTCACCTGCTTCACTGTGTAAGAGGAAGAGAACAGTGTGCTACTTTTCATGAAGCTTACCTAACTATAAAGATGCAGCTTTTGGAAACTGGCACAGTGCATTGTCATTTTCCTCTGAATATTCTACCTTAAAGATCTGAAATTAGATGTAGGTGCTCTAGGTATATATTAGACCCATGAAAAAAATTGGCTGACCCACACTAGAGAATAACTGCTATTCATTTATTTTCAGTTGTACACATTTCCTAACTTTCATGAGCTCAGCAATCAGAACCACTGCTCCCCTACAGAAAACACTTTCAATGAGCATCCAATTTCTTGTGTGCCCTTTCCCACTATGTTCCCATGTGTAGGTGCATCTCAGACATAGTTTCCATTTTCTCTTATGAAAGCTACTGCCTAGCTATAGAAAGAAAACCCAAGTAATCAGTGACTTAGGATTCCATACAGCATACTGCCATACTTTAATGTTTTAGTCTGTATTTATGTAGATGCTAACATCAACCCATCAGAACATGTTCAAACAAAAAAGCAAATAGGCTTAAATGCTAATCTGCCAAGACCTAAATTCTGACCCTCTATAGATATTACTAAAGGAGGCAGAGGATCCTATAATTAGCAGCTAGGACTACCATAACCATGCAGACTTAGCATAACTTCACCAGGCAAACAAGGAATATCTGTAACACTTTAAAAGGATACTTTAACAATGCTTCAAATTTGTTTACATATGGCCCTATCATGACAGGTAAGGTATATTTCTAATTACATTTGATATAAAAAAGACACAGATCTCTCACTAAGAAACAGTTATCTTTTGTGGGAATTCTAAGTTTAAACCTTCCAATTTAAAACCCTAAGCATTTTCCACACTGGAAAGCTCTATAAGCATACTTCTGAAGGGTTTTAAAAGCAATCAGCACAGACAATGTTAACTTATCATGGCTCTAAAGAACAACAGAGGAGCACTGTATAGAAGACCCTTACAGTTATAGCTCTGCGGACTCCCTGTGGGCTGTGCCAACCCACTCTCTCCCCTGTAATGAGTCTTTGTTTTTACTAAGTCCCAAAGGGCTGGGGAGAGCTCTGTAAATGGAAGGGGGAAGGGTAGATAGAATGCAGCTGCAGGCTCTAAAACAATGCTGAGTCCATAATTTTGTTCCTAGGAGAATAATAAAAAGGGTAGGGTGTTGATGAGATAGACACAGAACAAGCAAGGTAGGGCCAAGCATCCTAGTCTCTCAGTCGACAGTGCCTCCAAGCCACATTCACCATACAAACACAATCACACTGTAATCGGGCCAAAAGCTTACCTGTTAAAATTCAAACACATGTTGAAAGTTAAACCTATTAGTCATTTTATAACTAACTTACCTTTGGCAGCAAACTATACTCGGGCAAGGAATGCAATGGTATAAGCAAAGACAAGCAGTAGGAAGCGGGCTGGACAGGTGGGCTCAAGGGTAGCTGTGCAGAGAGGTGAGGGACTTGCCCAATGTCTCAACTGTAAACTGTTGCCCAGGACCTAGGGCAAGAAATAGACTGCAGAAGCCCAGGCCTGTGCTAAACTGCATGCCAGAATCAGAATCAGTGTTTGGTAGCGCTAAGTATTCACTCCCTGTCATCTGACTGTTGTGTCTAACTTGGTGCCTCCTAAGGAAATGTCCTTTATTGATCGTTTCTTAGCCTGAGATCTCAAACAAGGTAAAGAGAAAGCTAGGGAAACCGCAGTTCCAGAACAGCAGTGGCCCCTCCAGCTACCAGAAGCACAGCTTAGACCTTACTCTGCTGTCTGAAAAGCCAGCGCTCACCAAGCTTCTAGGATTCTGGCCTCTCATTGGCTCTTTCCTTCAAATATGTCATTAAAAACTGCAGGAAACTCCAAAAGCCTTACATAAACAACTGAACTAACCCCTCAGATATAAAATGAGATGAGGTTAGTAATTACCACTAAAAAGCTATACAAGAAAATTCAGAAGAATGCTCATTTCTGTTAGGACCCCGTCCATGAACACTTACTTAAGTTACTGGGGAGAAAGAAAGGACTTCATTGTAAAGCTGTCATGTAGAAGCAGAGCTGACATCCACACAAACATCTCCTTCAAGTTAGCATTATACAAAAGATTGAGAAATACTGTACTCTTCATCCAATGAATGATGTAATTAATCTGGCTCCACAGATTTTCAAGTTATAAGGTTTAAAATAAACCCTTTATTCACATAGGCACATTTTTACATTTCTGATGTTATAAAAAGTCACAAGGATGTAGATTTACAATGACCAAGCTTATGGTCTTCTTCCTTGGGCTTGCCTTTTCTCCAAAGCCCTAAACTCCACTTAGAGATAATCCAAGTGGCCATGCTACATAGCTAACGTAGAGGAATATAAATACTAATTCAAGTGAGGAAGCAAAATAAACATCTATTTAGTTTCTTAATGTTAAATACTAATAGTAACAATTAAAAATAATACTAGGAATGGGAAGGTGACTCAACAGTTAGGAGCACTTGCAGCTTTTGCAGGCAATCCAGTTTCCATTCCACCCACAGCCATCTGTCCATAACTCCAGCCCCCCTCTTCTCACCTCTGAGTGTACCAGGCATGCCTGTGATACACATATACACACACAAGTAAAACATTCATACACATAAAATTAATAAATCTAAGAAAATTTAATAGCTACACTAATGCTACTCCTATAAAATTAATTATCTATAATAAACACAAAAGTCACAGGTCCATTTAATTAAAAGTTATATATTATGCTTGCTGGTTTTGATGTTGGTGATTAGACCCAGAGTCCTGTACATACCACCTCCAAGCTACACTCCCTAGTGTAGAAAAAAGCAGACACACGAAAGTGCCTATACTAGCAAAGCTTACTTTTTATTTATACATTCCATTTCCTACTGTGTAAAATTAAGCACACAGCTACATTTTATAAATAGGAACAACTGTAGTCAGAACTTGCATGAAATCAGTCCTCTGCTTAGTTGTTGTAAATATAATATATTTCCATGAAACTGTGATGCTTAATCTTCAATGAAATGGTTCAGATGCACAACCATCCACGATTTACAAAAAAATGTTTTTGTTTTTGTTTTCACATAAAGACAATTCAAACATCTTAAATCTGACAGGAAATCTCATTTAGTTATGAAGCTCACAAAATATGTGACTGATTATATTAAGAGAGTAAGATGAAAGCAAAAATTTAAAGCTTTATGGTATTTAATAAAATTAGGGTTTTTTTTTTTTTTTTTTTCATAAATTGATAGTACTCACCCCTTGGAGTCCTTGGAACTGAATTGAAGGTCGAAAAGGAATTAAATTCTATATAAAAAATGAAAAAGAAAAAGAGGTAAATTTCAGTAAGACTGTCTTAGTTAGGTTTTTGCTGCTGTGAACAGACACCATGGCACATTTATTTGAGGCTGCCTTACAGATTCAGAGGTTCAGTCCATTATCATCAAGGCGGAAACATGGCAGCATCTAGGCAGGCATGGTGCAGGCAGAGCTGAGAGTTCTACACCTACATCTGAAGGCTGCTAGCAGAAGACTCACTTCCAGGCAGCTAGATGAGGGTCTTAAGCCCATGCCCATAGGGACACACCTACTCCAACAAGGCCACACCTCCTAATAGTGCTACTCCCTGGGCTAAGCATATACAAACCATCACATTTCACTTCCTGGCCCCCACAGTCTTGTTCAAACACATGAGTCTATGGGGGGGCATATCTACCATAGCATAATAAAAAAGTACATTTAGTCCAACTTCCAAAGTTCCCATAGTCTGTAGCAGTCTCAACAATGTTAAAAGTCCAAAGTTCAAAGTCTCTTCTGAGATTCATCCAATCACTTAACTGAAATCCCCAAACAAGACAGGAAACCAGCTGGGCAGACTCCAAACTGCATCTCCATGGCTGATGTCAAAGTGGTTTTCAGTTCTCCAACTCCTTCTTCATCTTTGTTGACTGTAACAAACTTCTTTTCCTGGGCTGGTTCCACTCCCTGTTAGCAGCTTTCCTAAGCAGGTATCCCAGGGCTCTGGCATCTCAAATATCTCGGGGTTTCCAAGGCAGCTTCAACATTACAGCTTCTTGTTTCAGTGTCTGGGATCCACATATTATCTTCTGGGCTCCTCCAAAGGGCTAGCATCACTTCTCCAGCTCTATCTATCCTCTATAGCACTCTAAACTCAGGATGACTCACTCCACAGCTGCTGCTGTTCTTGGTGATCATCCCATGGTACTGGCAACTCCAATACTCTGGGGTCTTCCACTGCAACTAGGCTTTATCAATAGCCTCTCATAGGCTATCTTCAGGGTGCCAAGTCTCAAATCCTTTGCATGGCTCCTTCAGCCCTGGGCCTCAACTATAACTGAGGCTGCACTTTCACTAATGGCTTTCCATGGCCTCTCACAGTGCTAAGCCTCAGCTGCTCTTCATGACCCCTTCATGAAAACTAGTACCACCTGGGTGACGCTTACACATTACCAAGTATAGCTGCAGCATGAGGTACAACCTGGGCTATCTCTGGAACATAGCTTCTCGGTGCCCTCAGAAAACACTTCCCAGAAGATTTCACCTCAGTGATGCTAGTCTCTTCTTAATCACTGCTAATTTCTTAGCTCCAGCTAGCCAGCATCAATCATCCCAGTAGTCCCTTCTCTTTTTCACTCTAAAGGCAGAGCCAGATGACTGTAGGATTAAACGTGTGTGCCACCATGCCTGAATCTAAATTTAGCTGGGTAGGATCTTGCCCCAAAGTCCCACTCCCTTAATCTGCTATCTCCTAGAACACAGGATTTGTCTCCATTTCACTTCCTGGTGCCCCTTTAATACTAGAACCATATATCTTATATTTTTCTTTTCTAAGATTGCTACACTTGTTCAAAATGCTCTTCATGAGACTTTACCACAGAACAAAGTCTCTGCTGGGCTTTTTTGAGACTTCTTTTGTCAATACAATTAATATAAATCTCTTCACCTTAGCCTCAGGTAAACTCTTCAGACAAGGGCCAAAAGCAGCCACACTCTTCACCAAAATACCACAAAAACAGTCTCTATGCTACATATTGAAATTCTTGTCCTCTGAAACCTCTTGGGCCAGGTCTGCAAAATTCAATCACTCACAGCAACAAAGTCTTCCATATTCCTTCTAGGATGGCTCATTAAGCCCCACTTAAAAATTTCCATGGTTTTCCAAATCCAAAGTCCCCAAATCTACACTTTTCCAAACAAAAGCATGGTCAGGCCTATCACAGCAATATCCCATTCCTGGTACCAACTTCTGTCTTAGGGTTATACTGCTGTAAACCATGGTCAGACACCATGACCAAGGCAAGACTTATAAAGGCTGTCTTACAGATTCAGAGATTCAGTCAATTATCATTAAGGTCAGAGCATTCCCAGGGTCATTATCCATTTCATAAATAATACTACCACTTTATTTTAGATTCTACCTGTTAGATTTTAGATTCACACTGTTTGAGTTCTACCACCATAAGCTGCTTATTTAACCTCAGGCTTAGGGACAGAATCAAATGGCTTCCTGGTGACAAGTTCACTTCTTGGTGGAGGTAAACTAACGTTCTTTAAGAAGGAAAAATTAAAAGGTGTAATGGTTGATTTTTTTTTTTTTTTGTGGGGAGCTGTCAATGTTGACCCTTTGTAATCCACAGGGGCTTTTATGAAAAGAAGTTCAGGTTACATTTCTTTCATGGGGGAATCTCACCCCAAACTATCCTTGATGGCTAAACTTACTTTTCCTGAAGTAAACTATGTGTGCAGAGCCTGTGAAGCCCCTCTTCATGTGGAATTAGGGTGGCCTTCCATAGTTGGGCAGAGTTCTCAGTATTTCCATCAGTCCTGCCTTCTCAACTCTCCTAATCAGAGCACTGAACTTTTCCCTAGAGGCTCATCAGAGCTGGCCTCTGGACTCCAGCTCACAGCTTCAGCTTACTGAAAGTCTCATCAAACTCCTTTCAAATTGCTGATTTTTCCACTCCATATTACCTCTTCCTTGTGCTAAGAGACACCAGCCCCATTTTCAAAAACTAGTACTGCCCTTTCCTCATTCTACAACAGCCCCACCCTGGAGGCCTGCTATACTTGTAGGATGACAACTGGGTCTCATCACCATTCCTCAGCTGTCTTTCCAAAGATGACTACTTATTACTGCCTACTGAACATCTTCATTAGAAAACCAGCGACAGCAAAGTTCACTTACTGACAAGCATTAATGGAACTCCCTGACCAACCGCCAACTCTATTACTTTTCTGACAATGCTTCTTGGATCTTGAGGCTCACAACCTCAGAATTAACTTACAATTTCCTCTCATTCTTCCACACCACATTCTGTTAGTCAATTGCTTTCAACTAGAATCACAGAACTCCACAGAAGACTTAGAAATCCCATAGTTGATGTTCTCTCCTCCATCCCTAGTCCTTGTGTTCCATTACTAACTAAGCTGGTAACAACCTAAGACTCGGCTTACTCCATCCTGCTACCTTTCTCATCTTACCCGTCCTATGCATACATCTACTGTGGGAAATATGAGAGTATGGGGCCTAACCCTCCATTCCACAATCCACATTACAGGAGGGGAAAACCTGAGAAAGATAAAATACTAGGATAGTTTACTAGGTAGCTAAGTAAGAATTACAAGGAATTATAGAATATAACTTAGAACAGATAGTAGGAAAGTCAAGGAGACTATGAGAAAGGTAGATCTTGACTAGGTGATTAGGAAAAAAAAAACACACTCATGGGAAAAACTTTCTTTAGGAAAAAGCAAAGGTCACTCAGTGGGCAGAAGGCAGGAGGTCTGCAGTACAGAGTTCTGATACACACGAAACAAAATGAAGGGCAGAGGCTAGAGCCAGCGATGCTTGCCTAAGTTCTCCTGCCGTTGGCATCTGGGTTTTTCATTTCTGTCAGCCACAGTAGGTAAGACAGCTTAAATTTAAAGACAGCTTAAATTTAAAGACAGCTTAAATTTAAGATCTCTGCTCAGAAAATTTATCACCCTGTTAAATAATCTTATCCCAACCCTCCTTAATCTCTTACTGATGATTATTTTTTTTTCCTTACTGATGATCCTTAAACCTTGTCTTCAATGTGATAAACAATTAAAGGCTCTTACTATTTTCTGTATAAGAAAGTGATCTGGGAAAAAAAAAAAAAGGAAGAAAATGAAAGCTGTTGAGCCTGGTATGGCTGTACCCTTTGAGAGACTCTGCCAGAGCCTGACCAATACAGATGCAGATGCTTGCTGCCAACCATCGGACTGAGCGTGGGGACCCCAATGGAGGAGTTAGGGGAAGGACTGAAGGAACTGAAGAGGTTTGCAACCCCATCAGAAGCACAATAATATCAACCAATCAGACCTTCCAGAGCTCCCAGGGTCTAAACCACGAACCACAGAGTACACATAGAGGGACTCATGGCTCCAGCTACATATGTAGCAGAGGATTGCCTTATCTGGCATCAATGCGAGGGGAGGCCCTTGGTCCTGTGGAGGCTTGATGACCCAAGGTAGTAGAAAGTTAGGGCTCTGAGGATGGAGTGGGGTGGGTAGGTAAGTAGGGAAAATACCCACACAGAAGCAGGGGGGAGGAGAATGGGATAAGGGGTTTGGAGGGGAAATGGGGAAGGAGAATAACATTTGAAATGTAAATAAATAAAATGACCAATAAAAAACATACCAGCAAAAAATAAGAAAAAAAATTAAAAAAATAAGTTTTTTTTTTTTTCTTGAAGGAGGGCAGCTTTTAAAACATAGGAAGAAAGATAGACTAGGGTACATAGGTAGCAGAAGGCTGGGAAATGGCTTGAAAATAGCTCTAGGGGATGCCTTAGAAGACTCTGAATTAGTATGACTTGCATTGGAAGCCAACGGGAGATTGTGACCCACAGACATTCCCAAGGTTTAATGATAAGGGGTGTTAATAAACAGTTTATCAGTCACCAGAGAAAAATGATTATCAAGGTGGCTCTAGGCTAGCAGGCATCCACTCAAGTTTGTCTGCTGCAGACTCCCTCAAATTAAAATTTTAGTCTCCTTTGGAGGTTCATAGCCCATTTCAGGCATTTATCACCCAAAAGAGGCCTTTCTCTCTAAGTATTCAGCTAGCTAGCCAGCCTGTCAGGCACCACTCTCAGCACGGCCACAGCATTGAGTGGTTCTTTTCTACTGTCTGCCACAGCAAAGTGAAACTTATAAACATTGATGTGATCATTTCAAACTAGGCTTGCTATCAGGAATATATGCTCTAAAAATAAATGCTATTCTAAACAAATATTTCAAATGTGTTAATTTTTTTCCAAGTGGATTTTGTTTCTGCTTTTTGTTGTTGTTGTTGTTGTTTGCCTTGTTATTGTTAAAAGAGTGATGTTCAGGGCTGGGGAAATGGCTAAGTGGGTAAAGAGCTTACTGTGCACACATGAAGGCATGAGTTATGATGCCCTACACCCACAACAGATCCAGGCATGGTCATGAATGCCTGTAACCTTAGCACAGGGGTGGTGGTGGTGGTGATGGTGGTGGTGATGGTGGTGGTGGTGGTGGTTGTGATGGTGGTGGTGATGGTGGTGGTGGTAGTGGTGGTGGTGGTGGTGGTAGTGGTGGTGGTGGTGGTGGTGGTGGTGGTGTGGAGATGGGTGACCCCAGGGACTCACTGACTAGCCTGATAAGCTCCAGATTCACAGCACACTTCTGTCTCAAAATCAAACAAATAAATAAAACAAAAAGTGACTAAAGAAGACATCTGATGTCAAGCTCTTTTTTTTTTATATATACTTACATGGTAGAGTGTATGGGTGGACACACACATGCATGCATGCACTCTGCACATGGAAAGTAGTAATGCTCAAATCATTGAATATTTAAAATAAAATGTAAAAAGCAAGTCAATTTTAAAAGATAATTCTAGGTAGTCCAACATGATACAGCATGCTCTACAATAATCTTAGTATACTAAATACATTCCCATTTAGGAATAGGTATTGATAGAGATTCTTGGCTGTTTAGCTTTAATGAAATATTTGCAGAAAGTGGCTCTTTTGAAAAAAAAAAAAACCCAAGTAACTGTAGGGCAGTTGTTCTCACCCTTTCTAATGCTGGGGGCATTTACCACAGCTCCCCATGTTACGATGACCCCCAACCATAAAATTACTTTCATTGCTACTTTATAACTGTAATTTTGCTATTCTTATGAATCATAAATATTTTTGGACATAGAAGTTTGCCAAAGGGGTCAAGACCCACAGGTTAAGAACCATTTCTTTAGAATTTAATTGAGCATCATTTGAGCAATAAGCAAGATAGTGATATGATGTCTACATCCAACTTAGAAGCACAGGACAGATAGGAAATAGCAAGGAAATTTACTTTTGATGTTTTTTTAGCCAAAAGATTCTATTAACCTTTTAGTAGTTTCACTGATTTTACCCCAATGTATTTTGCCTAGTGAGTCAACCCAATCTCAGATGGGAGAAAAAACACCCCTTTTTACAGATTTGAGAGAGCTAAAGACTAAACATTTTAGGTGATAATTTCTTTTTATCTATTGCAGCACAAAAAAAAGAAATAACCAAAACAGAAGTAAGAAGAGGACAAACCCCCAAATCTTCGAAACTCAGTCCTTGTTTTGAAATAGAGCTTTTGAAAAACTAGTTATTCCACACAGAGCAAATTAGAAAAACAAAAACAAACAAACAAACAAACAAAACTCCCCTAAATCTTAGGATTTCAAACAGCTCTTAAGTGAACATGGATGACAAGAGTCTGAGCTGAAAAACCAACCAAAAAGTTAGTTACTATGACCCAATCCTTTATCCAGCAACACTTGAAGTATAATCCCATCATTTCCCCTCAGCAACCTAATGTGGGGTTTGCAATTGTATAGTAAGCTTAATGCCAAATATAACTTGCAAATAAGACCTTGTCCCCAGGAATCATGATTGCTGGAAGAGAAATAGTAAAATAGTACAAGATTATTAAAAGTTCTGCAGCAGCTAAGTCACAATGGGAGCCATTGTAGGAATTGGCACAGGGAACATGTGTGATCATATTCAACGTATTAAAAATTCACTCTGGGAGCTGGATCTAACAGGCTATGGGGAAAATAGTGGAAACTCGGATGCCAGCTGCTAGTCCAGGGAAGTGGTCCTAAAGAGTGAAGGTGGGGGCTACAACTGGAATGATGATAATGATAATGGAGTCAGAGTCTTAATATTTTAAGACGGACACAACCTGATGATAGACTAAATGTCCCAATAGAAGAGACAAATCAAGGGCTGTGAGTCAGCTCTAGACAACTGGAAAATGTGGTCATTAACTGAAGTGGGGCTAATTCAGGTGATACCAGAACAAGAAGTGAAACCAAGCCAGAGAGGGAAGATGATTGGGTAGTGAAAAATCACTAAAATTAATTACGTGAATATACAAACTGTCAAACAGTAGAAGAGTTATATTTGATTACAAGTTTGAGGTGCCTACTAAATGTTGGAATAGGTGATCTGTTAAAAATGCCTGTGTCCCTCAAGCTATAGCATGACTGTGGTATCCATTCCCCAACAGGGCTGCCTTGCCTGGCCTCAGTGGAAGAGGATGCTCCTAATCTTGTAGACTTGATGTACTAGGATGTGGGGGACAGCCACGGGGTCCCCACCTTCTCAGAGAAGGGGAGGGGAGGACTCTGTGAGGGAGGATTAGGACACAGCATTTGGGATATAAATAAATGTGTATACATATATATATATATATATATATATACATACATATATATATACATATATATATATATACATACA
>NW_022196914.1:37085920-37098679 GCF_008632895.1 Mastomys coucha | reverse complement strand
GACCAGGCTGGCCTCGAACTCAGAAATCTGCCTGCCTCTGCCTCCCAAGTGCTCGGATTAAAGGCGTGCGCCACCACTGCCTAGCAATAAATATTTTTTTAAAAGTACCTAAAGTTGATAAAGTTGAATAGGCCTTTTTTTTTTTTTTTTAAATGTCACTCTAGCCAGCCTGGAATTCACTATGTAGATCAAGCTAGGCTCAGACAAGGAAATGTTATTTCTATCGTTATGGTTAATTTTGAGATAGAGAACTTGCTATGTAGATTAGGTTGGAGTCAAGTTTGTATTGATTTTTTGCCTGTCTTCTTGTGTGCTGGGATTATAGGCAAAAGCCACCGCACCCACTTTGAAAAGGTGTGATCTGAAGATAAATGTAATTCATTAGTCTATAGGTGATACTTAAATCCTCAGAAGTAGATGAACTCACCTAGAGAGTGAGTAGACAGGAGAGCTGGGACCTGTGACAACATGCAGGGATGATCTAAGTAGACAGTAGTCAGCAGAAGACAGAGGAGAGAAGGAGGGCTATCCTGGGATGGTTTGTAATACAGAGATATGGTCAGTGGGATGACATGCCTGTCTTCTCAGACTGTCTTGACTGTGGGACTGTAGAGATGGAGATGTCTGGAAATGACACCTGGGCAGGTACAGTTTCAGGAGCATGGTAAAGATAGTGGGCTCAGCAGACAAGGGAAAACACCACTTTTCAAACATACACTCTCTCCCTTTAACATAGATGTGTGTGTGTGTGTGTGCTTCCACATGTTTACTTAACTTCTTTTAAGTGATAAACTGGGTAGGTCCAAAGATAAATACAAATATTTACAGAATAAATATATATGTATATATAGGATATAGATATAAATAGATATATTAGTTATAAATGTGGCTCTTCTATCTTTCATTAGAGGAAAAAAACTATCCAACTGAGTTTTTATGATATGGGTCCCTTTCCTGGTCCCTTGAGGCAATGGTGGTACTGTTACCTAAAGACACACACAGGCTAGTGAGGAAGCTCACTGCGTAAAGGTGCTTGCTACCAAGCCTGATGACCTAAATTTGATCCCCAGGACCCTTACAATAAAAGGAAAAACTGACTTACACCACAAGGTGTCCCCTGATCTCCACATTCGTATCCACACATACACAGGCAAACATACAATAAATAAATAGATATAATAAAAATTTGAAAGATATGCTAACAGTTTAGTGCCCAGATAAGCGTATTAAAGTCTCTAGACTAGTGGTTTTCAACCCGTGGGTTGACAATACCTAGGGGGTTGCCAAACACCATCAGAAAGCACGGATATTTATATTATGATTCATAACAGTAACACAATTAGTTATAAAGGAACAACAAAAATAATTGTATCATTAGGGGTCACCACAGCACAAGGAACTGCATTTAAAGGTCTCAGCATTAATAAGGTTTAGAACCACTACTCTAGGCCAATCTTAGAAGAAAAAGTTCAAGCCTGTTTGCTGTTGAGTGACAGTCCTGAAGCTGAGGTTACCGTCATTTATCAAGCACACTCAATCAGTTCTGGGTAGTATTTAACTCTCAGAGACAAGCAACTAAGGATCTCTCTTTCCCTCTGTCCCCCTTTGTCCCCCTCTGTTCCCCCTCTTCCTCTCTCCCACCCTCCCCCATCTCCCCCTCTCCTGTCCTCTCTTCTGGTAAATGGTACAGCAAGTAAGTGTAATTCTCCTCCCAGAGCCAAAACCAAAACTTCAGGAACTAGGGTATTTCAGAATGACACTTAAAATGTTAATCTACGCATATTATACAAAGTTTTAGTAATCACTAATATCAGAACTCACAAAACTTCTGAATTTCATGCAAAAGTTAAATTAGATTTTCATATTATCTATGCCCCACAATGGGCATATTAAAGGTAATTTATAGAGGTTATTAAATAAAGGAAATCTATAAAAATGTAAAAGCCCCGTTCCACTTTCCTAAGACATCAACATCCACAATTTCCTTCCTATGGAGGAACAGACATGGCATATTAAACAAACCTATCTGCCTCAGATTCTGTTTGCCTGTCTGCCTGTCTGCCTGTCTCTCTCTCTGAGACAGTCTCTAGTTTCTGCAGCTCTGGCTGTCCTAGACTCACTATTATCAGGCTGGCCTTGAACTCACAGTGATTCATATGCCTTTGTCTCCCAAGTGCTAGGATAAAAGACATGCATCATCACACCTGGCTTCTCATGGACACAAAATATCTAATCAGCCTGGAATTCTTTTGATTACCAAACAAAAGATGGAATGAATGAATTTTCACCAAAAATAATACTTAGTTGCTTAGTGCCTGTCACCTCCTGCTTCTATCTCTTGCCCCCAACCATTTTTGTTTTTGTTTTTTGTTTTTTTGTTTTGACTTTCCCTTTCCTAAGGGTACCCTGACTAGTATCAATGCCAAGAAATTCCAAATTGACTCTCCTTTAAAATTTTGTTCATCTCTAATAAATACCAATAGTAGCCTAGTCTAGACACGACAATTATCTCTGGCTTGCCCCACCATACACCTTCCTAATTCATCTACTTACTTCCAGATTCATATTACAGTCATTTTGAACACCAAGCCTAGAATTTGAAAGCACTGCTCAAAGCACCTTAAATTTCCACTCAGTCTCCCCACAGTAATGAAGAACAAAGTATAAACTACTTGGGAGGGTCATCAACCTGCTCCAACCTGCTGGTGCTCCCTTAAACCTAGCTATTTTTTTTTTCTTTCCCTCAATTCAGGTTAAGAGGCACTGGTTCTTTCTGCCAATTCTCAGAAACTGCCCCAGCTTTTCTACCATTGCTTTTTTTTTACTTTTAACACTCCCCCGATGGACATGTGGTCCCCTAGGCTAGTTTCCAGTCACTAAAAATCTTAACACTCAAGGTCTTTACTAACTAAGGCTAATTTCTAAACTAATAACACAAAAGACTCCAGGAAGCAAAGAAGTCCATGTAGTCTTATGATGTAGCTACTGTGAGGCCAGTAGCCAAATGCCCGTAGAACAGAGGTCAATACAAGGTGCTGATCTGACTCATGAGTTTTTAAGTAGCTTGTAGATTAATATCCTCTAATGTCTTCTGTTATACAGCCGTAGCAATTTGAGAGAGGTTTGGACTGTGATGGAAAAGAACTAGTAGAAACTCTTAAGCCAGTTCTTTTTGACGTTTAAAATTATTCATAAGAGCAGCAGGAGTTACAGATGCTAGAAATTTAGGAAGGGAGAAACAAATTTTTTTTTAAAAAAAGATTAAAAAAAGTAAAACAAAGTAAGCAGTACTGTCTGGTAATTCTGAATTATGCCATGTCTTTTTGCTTTAATTTGGCAGTAGAAACATAGCCATTAATTTGTTATATACATTTCTGCTTAGGTCATAGGAAATGTTCAAACAGCTGTGTGGTATGAAGAAGAGTTAAATGTGTGGTTCTAGTACATGCTTTCTTTTCCTTACTGTAGAAGCAGAAAACATACTATATTTTAGAGAGATCTCCTCAAACATTCCACATATACTTGGCCCAAAGTGGCTGCATGATGGTGCCAGCTCGAGAGCCTGTTAATGACAAAGCAAAGGTTCACCGCAAGTTGTTAAAAATGACCTAGCACTGACTTCCTCTGTCCCTACCATCAACTGCTTGGCAAGTCCTACAGCACAGCTTCTGTAATCTTAGAGTGTGCAAGGAACAAGTAGCAAGGCTGAACCTAGGGACTGTCCTTGGTGAGAGTCCCTGGAAGCCATTCCAAGAATTCTATACTCCTTTTCAATGATTTTATTTTGAACATGTTCCAACCCTTCACATATGTTCTTTTCCTCTCCTCCCAGTCTGGGTGCCAAGGTTCCTGGCTATCTTTTTGGGCAATCTGGCTACTACTTTTCTTCAGGAAGGAGCACTGAGAACTGAGTATTTTTAAGTAGTACAGAATTGGGGCACTAAGTTATCTTTCCTTGATTAAGCATGTGAAGATCAAGTGCTGATTAAAAATGGGTCTAAGATAAATGCAGGTAACATTTAAATTAACCTGGTTGTACTTCTGAAGCCAAGCAAACGGAACCTACAGCAAACTTCATGGTTTTACTTACTAAGCACATTTGACAACACTGGTACTGCTGTGGCAGCAAGTCTAGATCCTTAGGTGGCAGCTGGAGAACAACATCTGGATTTACAAAGTAGACTGCTGAAAACTAATGACATAATTAATAGGGAACAAGAAGGAAGAAGCATGGGATAATTTTCTGTGTCTTAAGCCACAGTGAATCAATTGCTGAAACATTTATCTGGAAGAAAGCCTGAGGCATGGCAGCCTGTCCTGGGACCTGTCAAAGCAAGGACTAAAGGAAACGATCCAGTGGCTCACCACCTGGGTCCACTACGAAGGACAATGGCATCAGAGGCAAATTTGAGACTCTTTATGTCTTGATTACAAAGAATATATAATTTTTTAAATACAGATGAGCTCTTCACTCAAAATTAGGTAGAAGTATACTTGTAAAAAATTTTTGAACTAACATTTTTCTAAATGACACTAATCAAAGCAAAACAGTAATAATAAAATGATAGTTTTAAGCCTGTAGAGGTGACACGAGATTAACTGAGTCCTACGAAAATGGATGGAAACGTAACAGCTGCGCTCCCAAACATAACCATGTTCGACTTTCATGTTATACTTGTGAAAGCATGATATTTGAGTCAACTACTTTTGGATTTTTTTTTTTTTGTCAGCTTTTTTTGTTTTGAGAGTCAGGGTTTCTCTGTGTAGCCCTGGTTGACCTGGAACTAGCTCTATAGACCAGGTTGGCCTTGCACTCAGAGATCCATCTGCTTCTGCCTCCCAAGTACTGGGATTAAAGATACACCACCTTTGCCTGGCTACTTTTGATGATTTTGGCAAACATTTTTAGAAAAAACTGAAGAAAAAGAGTTAGAAGTTTAAGACCTGCCTGAGCTACATAGGAAGTTCAAGGCCAATCCTAGTAACTCAGTAAGGTTGTGTCACAAAAGGACAAACAACAGAAGAAGCAGACTAGTTGCTAGAATACAGCTCCACTGGTGGTCCCAACCTTCAAACATTATGTAGTGCTGCATGGCCTGCAATCCTAGTACTTGGTAGGTAGAAGCAAGAGGATCAGAAGTTCAAGGCCATCCTCATCAATATAGCATTTTTTTTAGGCCAGCCTGGAATGCAGAAGATTCTTTTTCCAAAAGGGGTTTGGGCTCTAGTTCAGTGGTAGAAAAGTGCTTGCCTAGCATACGTGAGGCCCTGCATTCAATGTGCAGCCTCAGAATCTAAAAAAAAAAAAAGAAAAAAAAAGACCAAATTTATGGGCTCAGCAATAACACAATCTAAAAACAGTATTTGGAAAATGTTTTCTTATCTAAGTATATTATTAAAATGTCAAAAGGAAAAAAACACTAAAATAAGGAAGTCAGCTAAAATGTACTTTAATTTTATATATAGTTTGACATTTGGGGAAAATATATATAGTAATATAAAGCATTTTTAAAACTGGTTCCCTATTCCAGGTGTGTGAAAAGCTACTGTCAGCAGACATGCCCTCCACCTGTGCCTCTCGGCATCCCCGTGCCCATTTACAAACAGCCTTCAGATCTCTTCTCTGAAAACTGAAAACTTGAATAGTGATGGCAAATCAAATTTGTGTTTTGAAACAATGAAGAATTGAGATCTGAAGAAAAGCAAGCTATCAGTATCTCCATCAGATTCTGTTTTGATAAGCCCTGAGAACTTAGTATATTTACTTATTATTATCCCCAGAATTATTTAATTTGCCTAAACCATAGATTATACATTCCTAACTCCCCTTCTGTGAAGCTTTATGTCAAATGGATTATTTAAAAGAGTAAACGAAACAGACAAAATAATATGGATAAAATAACTCCTCCTGATGCTCAATCTATCAGCTAAAGCTAACACTTTTGGCCCTTAGAAAGTTCTTAAAAATTCATCACCTCCTTATAAGTCAAAGCTTCTTGGTAGCCATTTGTCACCAAGTACCCTACTCTATTAGCACAGACATCGTAAGAACAGTTTATGTAAGAAATAAAAATCATCCCCAGTCCAGAGGGAGGATAAGCTGAACTATCCCAAAGCTTTCTCTTATAATCTAGCACAAGCTGACAGTCTCAAACAGCAGTTACAATTTAAAGTCATGAACACTACTTCTAATGATGGAAAGTTAAAAAAAAAAAAAAAAGACCAAATAAATACATTTCCACTGGAGAATAAAAGGATTCAGGCAGATGCCCACTGCTCTCAACTGTTACTGGTCTGAATGAGCCAGGAGAGGTACCCAGGCATGCCCATGGGAGGTTTATGCTTCATATTCCAGAGTACCCTTCTTTAACTTCTTCCTATTTTCCTACAACAAGGTTGTCATTTTCACCCTAAGTTAGACTCCATTTCCAAGCCTCTTAACAAGTGTTTCTATTAAAACAAAAACCAAAACCCAAGTATAGCTTGAGTGACCAACTAAGGATGGACAGGAGCTGGTTAACTGAGAACAAGGCAATGTCTAAAGAAAGGGCTGAGTCAGTGCCTTCAACCCCACCCACCCGCAGCAGCACGCCACATTTAGAAAAGTGGAGACTGGGGACTGATTCAATGCACTAATTTACATGCCAGAAGTGGAAAATGGGTGAAGACAGTAACAGGGACTAAGGACAGTTCAGAACAAAGCCATGGACTTCAGTAATTAAAACAGGCAACATTAAAAAAAAAAAAAATCTAAACAGAGAGATGACAGAGAAACAAGATTTGATATTCTGTCTCTGTTAAAATGTTGACATATAAACAGAGGTGAGCTGGGCACTCTAACCTTAATTCCAAATATGAAAACACCAGACGGGAAGGACCTTCTCTTTTCTTCAAGTGGACCTCTTCACCAATTCCCTGAACCAGTGTGTGGTGCAATATCCCTGTTTAACTGCACAGTCTGCCTGTTGTTTCCTAAAGGGGCTGATCTCTCTGCCCAACCCCCATTCCCAGAGTTTACTTTCCACCCCACTCTCTCTCAGCCTTATCCCCAGGTCTGTTCTGTTGTCTTTTTAATTGGGGGCTGGGCTCCTCTTCTTCCTCTCCTTACATCCCCTGACCTCACTTCTTCCCACTGTCATTGCTTCCTATGGCCCTGGAACCCACAACCTTATCTCTCCATCTTGCTGGGCTGAGCTTCTCTGTCAGCCTTGGCCCCCTTGCCTGGCTTTCCCCAGATGGGCCTCCCACTTCATGCTGGTGCTGGCCTTTTTCTTGCTTGTGAACCTGTCTGTAGAGTAGCTACTAGCACATTCAGTTTTGCTATTTGTACCTTTGTGTCTTTATTGGTGGCTCTACACTGCTCTCCTAGCCTTATTTGAGGTCTTCCTCTTGGGTGGAAGGTGTATTTCTCCCTATACTTGCACTCCTCCCTGTTGCCTTCCCCTCAATTTCCACAAAACTTGTCATTATTTTCCACCATATGTTTCTCTGTGCATAAAACGTGTCCAATCAATTCTTTGGGAGCCTCTGAGGGCATATGCTCTGGATCTTTCCTTTTCTGTCATGTGGACTCATATACTCCCAAGATGTACACAACTGTGTATGTTCTCTGTGTGTGTGCATGTGTGTGGAAGCTTCTGGAAGCTCTGCTGGCCCAGGTCTCTGCCTCTCATGATGGCTCTGCTTAAGGCTATTTTTCTCTATGCATTTAAAGTGCCTGGCACTAGTGGGAGCTCAACAGATGTTAATTCTTTTCGACACTTTTATCTAAGTATGTGAGGTCCGAGTCGGGTGTCCCTCTGTGCCTGTTTTATGAGACATATTGGAATATATTATTTAATAGGCACTGGACTTGTTAGAAAATCCTGTGGGGTGTATAGCTCTTTTTTTTTTCTCTGAACAAAATGCCCCTGGTTCTTCCATATGGTATAGTCTTTCCCTTCGACAACATGTCCACTTTCGTCTCCCTACTTCCCCCAACTCCTTTTACGTGCCCACAATCGGCTTTCTTACACACCCCCATCTTGTTAAACTGTCATTAAGGTGCCTTTCTGTGTGAAAGTTCCTGGGTTTGGACTCCAGCTACAGGGTATGTGCCTTAGAGTCTCTTCCCGTAGTGGAGACAAGCGCTCAGAGTATGGGATGAGGTGAAGACCGCAGGTTTCTCTCTCTGGGGCCCGGGAAAAGAGCAGAATCTCATTCAGTCAGCCGTTTGTCTCCCCGCAACCTTCGGGCTCGCTCCTTGCCAACAGACAGCGAGTCAGCACAGGGCGCGGAGCGCCTTTTCCCAACGCGGAGCTTCTGAGAATTCCATTCCCTAGAACCGGCCGTCTTGTTTCGGGCTCTAGTTGATTTTGAGTCTTCTGGTGTCTCTCCCCGGGATGCGGTGTCGGTTTGCGGCCACACGGTACGCGGTGCGTCTCCGGGAACCCAACCCAACAGAGCCGGCGTCCCCGAGTCCCCGAGAGTGCAAGGTGTGTCCCCCTCCCCCTCCTCGCAGCGGCAGTGTCCCGGCCTTCCCGAGTACACCGTGTACACTCCCGCCTACAATCGGGGTGCCAGTGCCTCCGAGTCCCCGAGAGTACAAGTTATGTCCTCACCCCCACGGAGTGCCGCTGCCCCTCGCTCGGCGGCTCAGCCATCCCTCGGCGTTTCCCAGAAAACTCTGACCGCTCGCGGCCACCGACCCTCGATTCTTTACTGGTAGCCGCGCGCGGCTCCTCCGAGGGTAGGGCGGTCGCCACACTTCTCTCCCCAGGACCCGGTTCCTCCTCCGGACCCAACAAACCAGGAACCCCGCGGCCCGCGGGCGCTGTCGGAAAGTCCCGAAGCGGCCGCGCAGCCCCAGCCAGGCCGACCCCGCCAGCAGGGGCCGCCCGCCCGCGCCCTCGATCCAGAGGCCCCGGATCGCGGCGTCGGCGCCCCCGGCTGGCCTCGTTCCCTTCGGCGGGTGCCGAGGCAGCAGCGGGAGCCAGCGCCCCACCGGCGCGGCGCGGCGCGGCGCCAGGCAGAGAGATCTGTGGCCGCCGCCTCCCCGAGCGCTGCCCGGCCGGCCGCTCACCTTGTGGCTCTGGTAAGTCTCCAGCGCCCGGATCGCCGTCTCGGTGAGCTTCACATGCAGCACGGTGATGTTGTCCTGCCCCAGCCGCCCGCACGCCAGCCCGTACCGCTGCTCCTCCCGCAGTCCCGCAGCCCCCCCCGCCGCCATCTTAAACTCCCCGGGGTGCCACCGCGGACGCCGCTCGGGCTCCAGCCTCCACTGCGGCCGCGGCTGCTCGGGCTCCTGCAGCCGCCGCCACAGCTACGGCCATCCCGCTGCTGACGTACTGTCATATACTGCGAGCAGCAAGACCTAGGGCTTCCACGGCTGCCGGCCGCCCCACCCTCGAGCCCGCACCCCGCCCTGGCCTCTACTCATTGGTCTGAATCTCCATAGAGCCGCCCTCATTGGCTGCTCTTCACCTCAAGTGGGCGGGGCCCAAAGTCGCTGGAGTTTTGCTCTCGGGACGGGACGTCCGACAGAGGAGAGGTTGACGTCGGGGTGACGCGCCGAGTTAATCTTATTTGACGTCATGTCTCGTCTTGGCTTTCCTGCGGCGATTGGCTGGACCGATTTGGGGGCTGGACCCTGCTAATTGGGTGTCAAGCCTAAATCGGAGCCCCGCCCCTTGAGGGGTAATAGTGGACCGAACGCACTAACGGTCAACCGGTTCTTGTGGTCCGAAGTGAAGATCCCCATTCGGTAGAGGTGAAGGCAGGACAGATGACCAAGTACGGATTTTGTTTCCTGACAGCTGCACAAGCTTCGGACCTTGATATGCCTCTGTGGGGTGGACACCGTGGGCAGTCTCAAGAGAGCTTTTCCTTAAAAGGAAGATCAGTGCTGGGGTGGAGCAGAGGTTTATTTATTTATTATTTAATTATTTATTTATAATTCCAGACTTGAAATTACCAAGTCGGTTGTAGTCTTCAGTAGTTGTGTGAGAACTGTGTGGAACAACTTAAGCACAAAATTATACTAGTGGATTAAATGTGTTTTGAGTGGTAAGCATAATACAAAAATTGAGGTGGACCTCAGAGTCTTTCAAAACCAACTCATACATGTGTGTGACTTCATAGGAATGGAATATGCACTGGAGCTCATCATATGATCAGGGTTATGCCTTTTTATGGGGCATGGGAAAACCATACTGTTTGGGGTTTCGTCTTTCAAAGGCTCTGGAATAGTAGAACTGACCTTGACCTAGGTGAAAAGAGACACTGATACCACCCATTCTCTGAGTCTTTTTTGAGATCTGTGTTTCATTTGACAGGGCTGTGAGAAAACCTGGCTAGGCTTTATTTAGGCTAGGAGGTCTCACCGAGATTAAACGGACGAGGTAGACGCCAAACTGTAAGGAGGCTTGGCTTACTTTCCACTCCAGTTTATACTGCGTGTGGGCATGGCTAAAGGAGGGTGCCCACAGCAGTCCTCTTTAAGCTGTGTGTGCGTAGACTAGATAGGTTTCCCCTGAGAAGGTCAATTAATTGGATGATCAGAAACACAAGACAAAAGCAAACAATTGCCAAGTTGAGGCTGGAAGATTGACTGTGGATGGAAGGTAGGTTCTAGACCAGCCTGGGCTTCAAACCGAACCCTGTCTCAGAAAACAACAGCAAAAACCAAACAAAAACCAAGTGAAAGATTTAAAAGCAGGGATAGGCACTCTGTAAGGATATCGCTTTTTTGTTCTAAAAATTGAGACATTCATTATTGTAAAGCCCTACCATCTTCTTTCTGAAATTCTTTTTATAGGTATTTACACAGTATTTTTCTAGCTTTTAAATACAGTTTGGGCTATAATTGTCTCTAATTCTATACCCACCCCACACCTTAGTAAATCTCCCCTTTTTCAGACCCTCAAGCATTCTATGAATGCTTGCTATGAAAGTCTCTGTAGTGTAGAGATTAAATAAAAGCCTGATTATCAAGTCTAGGTTCCTCAGATCACTTTGCAGGTTGTCCTAATTTCAGCCCACTGGTATTCATTCTGTTAACCCATGGTTTCCATCTGTTACTTTGGTGTTCATAGAGTGTCAGTTCACTTAAATTCATTGAATAAGGAAATTAAGGCAAGAACAAGGAAGGGGTGAGTTAAGAAATGTATGTTTACAGGGCGAAATAAAAGCTTCATGTTTTCTCATAAAAATACCTGACTCAAATATCTAAGTGAAATATAGTCTGGAAAAGACTTCTGGGTGAATCTTTCTTGTTTTCTTTCCTTTTATAGGGAAGAACTTAACATATATCTAACACTTTAGTTCTTTGGGGGCGGAGTGAAGATGGAAATGGGGGAGGTTTGCCTAGAACAAGTTAAGCCTGTATCCCACTGCTTTTCCGGTGAGGGTGGGTAAATCCCCACCCACAGGACATCCTAACTTAGTCTCCTCTTACTAAGAATTCTGATGACATCCAAAGGCTGGGGGAGTTTTGAAATGTCTAATTTCTGTCCCCTTTTCTAGTAGCTGATTAGTATCTTCATTTTAGGTAAGTTTTTCACACTCCTTATTTTATTGGGAATCAACTCTATTAATGGGTTAATATGATGGTGTAGCAAGCTAATGTTTATTTGCATTATTTTTTCTTTTTGAGCTTTCCAACTAGGCATGGAAATAATCCTCCTACATGCCAACATAGCACTGTCCAACAGATATTTTGATTGATTATGCCGATACAAATTAGATGGTCCAGTTGTGCTGCCCGTAAGAATAATTTGAAGGAGGCTGATGAAAGTCACCCTTTGGGAGGGCTACCACTATATACATGTTTTCTGTGTCTTTGTTCAGGTTCAATTTAAATGATTAGTTACTAAATGCCAGATAAGTATAATATATTGTAGAAAATTTAAATATAAAACTTTATGGTTTCCAGGGGAGTTTTCTGTATAAATATGAATGAACCAACACACAGCAAAGCAATTAGAGAATTAGTAGATGCTAATTTGGATGTTGGTGATGAGCTTTAAAAAATGCAAAGAAAAAAGTCTAGAAGTTTTTGTGGTGGTGTTAAAAAATTTAAATCTCTTGAAGGTCAAGTAAATTCTTGATAACTTGAGTAATACAGATGGAGAGATGTCAATAAAAATTATTGTAATAATCACTCTAAACAAACCCACTCATTTTATGAATGAGGAATTAGAGACCCTGTTAATTTAAAAGCAACCTGCCTAACTTATTATAATTGGAAGAGGTGGGTCTGAGTCAGTGTTTTAACCTAGCACCTATATAGTCTGAGGCAGAACCTACTGTGGGTCTGATGTATACTTGTGGAGTTCAAAGAGAGGCTGCTTGACTATTAAGAAATTTCGTGGCCTTCAGATGTATGGTCACCCCCCCCCCCAAATCTCTGGTTGCTACATATTTAGCAACCATTTCAGATGTTTCTGATATCTTCAGGAACCATTTGATACCCAAATAAGTGAAACAGACCAAAATGTCATAGGGATGGTGCTACTAGATTATGATGAGTTGAGGTGTTTAAAAGCCTGATAATTTCTTGATCCATATTATTTTAAGTGAGCTCATCCAGTGTTGACAGATTTAATTTCTAGTAGAAGCGGAGCAGTGGTGGCACATGCCTTTAATCCCAGCGCTTGGGAGGCAGAGGCAGGAGGATTTCTGAGTTCGACGCCAGCCTAGTTTAAAGAGTGAGTTCCAATCCTCTACCATACACATGCTGCCTGAACAATCAGACCCCTCCATGTGCAGTCCTTGGTTGGT
>NW_022196914.1:37078855-37085252 GCF_008632895.1 Mastomys coucha | reverse complement strand
AAAAAAAAAAAAAAAAAAAAAAAAAAAAAAAAAAAAAAAAAAAAAAAAAAAAAAAAAAAAAGAGTGAGTTCCAGAACAGCCAGGGCTATACAGAGAAAACTTGTCTCAAAAACAAAACAAAACAAAACAAAAAACAAAATAAAACAACAACAAACAAGCATAGCTAGAAGACTATAGCATTTATATGAAACCTTTAATTTTTATTAGCATCTAGCCAAATATTTTAATGTATATTTTCTGCCCAATCAAGATTTTAAGGTGAGAACAGTAACAAACTTGCTCATCCTAGTACTTGAGAGGATGAGGCAGGAGAATTAAGAGTTCCAGACCAGGTTGGACCAGGTTGGAAATTATTAAACATTCTTGTTAATTTCTTGTTAGGAAATGCTAGAGATTGAGTGCTATATAGATTTAAAAAACAATCAGAGAACCTAAACTGAAGTAGGGTTCAGCAAACATCTTGTATTTCTGTAGATTGTATGTTTATCCAGGGAAGGGTTAAGAGTGTTGCATATATGGATATTGGGAAGGGAGGTTGAGTCTGTCTGTAGTCATATATAAAAAGAAGACCCAAGTCTAATGGTTTTCTGGAAGAGACTGCCCATCATGGCAGTCTTTCAGGTACCAGTTCCATTCTCCCTCTTGTATACCAGGACACTGGGATTAGTTAGTGCATATCCTGGCACAGGCAGCGCCTGCTTTTTCCCACAGGCTAACCTTCTCTGGCCATCTTTCTCTATAGTTAGTCTCCAAGGCTCTTTGCTCATTTTAGGACAGTCTGACTCTTTTTTAATTGTTTGATCTAGGTAGATGTAGAGAAAGTTTGGTTAGCCTCTTGGTACCCTATCCATCTACCCAACATTCCTGCTTCATCATCTGTTCTATTCCTTCCTTCACAGTTGGGGCTGAGTAGTGATTGTGCAATAGAACAGGGCAGATGTAGATGGATAGGGTAGATGTACTTTTATTCTTTTTAGATTGATCAAATTCAACAGTTCTCTTTTAGAGATATAATACTTCATTTTCACTAACACCATTCTGAGCTGTTTACTGCTATAAAGGTGGCGTGGGTCCTGGGAGAATGGAGTCAATAAATAAAGCTGACTAAAGTCTCATGAAATTGCCAACTTTATTCAGAGCATCATACAATTTATATTCTGAGAGTTAAAAAGAATCACATGAGTAAGTAAAGTGTACATTCACAAGGGCCAACCACATGGGACAGGCAAGCAAGCACATGGCAGAAACATGTTTTTTCCATATAAACAAATACCAATAGCCAGTTCTAGTAAATAATCTGATGTAAACTCACTCCTATCCACTGTACCTGGGAGGGACAGGAAAGCACGGTCCAAGAACAATTCTGTGTTTGGATGAAACTGAGGACCTAAACCTCTTGTCGTGGTTTCTTGGAGATTTTCACACAAGCACCCAGAAATCTCCTCAAACAACAGAATTTTTCTCTAATTTTGTTTGTTGGGTTTCTTCCCCCCCCCTCTCTCTCTGTCTCTCTCTCTCTGTGTCTCTCTTTCTGTCTCTCTTCTCTCTCTTTCTCTTTCTTTTGCCTTTTCTTATCAGAAGACCTATCTATAAGAGGTTGTTTATCCTTTGGAAAGAAAAGTTGTATTTTATTCTCTTGCATACTCTAAACACCAAAACAAATAAGCCAAAAAGCAAAGCAAACGGCTCTCCTTTCTTGATGCAGGTGCAGAGAACAGTCCATAACATGCTGACTAACAATTTCTTCTTCCTGTGTGATAATTGCTTTCTGGTTTTTCAGCTTAGTGCAAAACCCCAAAATGTCCAAAAGATTCTAAGAAGAGTGTTGAAAAGAAGCTCACATGTTTCCAGATGAATTCAAGAATTAGGTAGAAGGGAAATATGCTGCTTGTCTGCCCAGCTCTTCATTTCTGACATGCTAATAGTGAACAAATACCATCATCAAGCAACAGGGTTTCACTGAAGAGCTCAAGCAGGCTTCACATTCCCATCTCTAATCTCTTGAGTGCTGAGACTATAGTCCTGTCCCACCATACCAGGTTTTGTTGTAGACTCTTGTGATTGAGATCAGCAAGGCTCAGAGAAGCTGTATATGGTCCACATTATGAGTAATGGAGCCAAGCCAGACCTCAGACTTTGTTTTCCAAATCTAGCAGTCTACTTTTGAACATGGCTCTTAGGTCTGAAGAGTTAAACTGAACATGCCAAGTTGGACCATTGTGGGTACATTGGGAACTGTTTTTGTTGATGCTTTTGAAAGAACACTGAATCATTTGAACCATCCCATTTCATGCCAACACTTAACATCCTTCTAAATATCAAAAATATCTACTCAGCTTTGGTGAGTTTAGTGAGATTTATGAAAAGTGTAATTTGTGTTGTATTACAACCTTTTGTGTAATAAATATGCAGAGTATCTACATACTCATTTGAAAAAAAATCATGATAATTCAAAATGATTAGATTTTATGGTTGTCATATCTTGCTTATATTGCATGTTATTCATTTCTATGATTTATTTGACAATGTGTCTTTGGTCAGAAGTACCCCAATAATGTCACTTGTTTCCATGAGAAAATGCCAGTTACTTTATGACCGTAAGCATAGAAAGAACAGTGGCTGCCTAGTACTTACTTCTAGTACTTTCTATAGCAGCAAGTATACAATAAGTATAGCTCACCTATAAACTTGGAAGATCATTCTGATTCCATTTAGAGGGCTAGAATCACAGCTGTGATGGGTCACATTTTATCTTCAATCAATTATTCAAATACTGAATCAAGTAGCTGCTCCTTGGCATTTTATAGTATACTATTTGGAGAACTTTGGCTAATGCTTGGAATTTTGGATTAAGCACCATGATACTTTTAGACTAGATACTTACAGATCTAAAACTAGGCAGTGGAGTACAGGAAGTAAGCTACAAGGGTGAGGCATGTTCTGCAAGAAGCATTGCGGAGACATCAGTTGGTGACACTGATGTTCTACATTGCTAGGAATCATTCAGCTCAGTTCACAAGGAGAAACTTCATGGAAGAGTTAGCATTGGGGTGTAAAGTTTGTATTTGGAGCTAAGGTGTCTTCTCACAGGCTTACAGATTCAATGGTGTTCCTAGCTGCTGATGTTGTTTTGGAAAGTGGTGGGACCTAGTCAGCAGACATAAATACTGGAGTGGCACTTGAGGATGAGGGTGTTATCCTGGTTCCCAGTTTGCTTCCTAATCTTCTGAAATGTGGGTCTCAGCTTCTTCTAAAGATACTTTAGTATGAATAGAGCCAACCTGGCTACCATGTCTCTTCACTGTAAGGACTAGTTGATATTCCCTTAGGTTGATCACTAAAATAGACGTCTCCTTCCTTGAGATGCCTCTATCAGCTGACTGCCACAGTAGTGAGAAGAAGGACCCAGGAGGTTGCTGCTGTTTTCTAATTTATTATTATTTTTTTATTCTTTAATTAATTAATTAATTAATTAATTATTTTTGCCACAGGGTTTCTCTGTGTAGCCCTGGCTGTCCTGAACTCACTCTGTAGACCAGGCTGGCCTCAAACTCAGAAATCCGCCTGCCTCTGCCTCCCAAGTGCTAGGATTAAAGGCATGTGCCACCACTGCCCGGTTTCTTTAATTCTTTTTACAGTCCAGACTTTATCCCCATCCTGGTCTGCACCCTCCGCCCCCATCCTGACCGACCAATCCCCATCCCATCCCATCCCTCCTCTCCCAACCCCATCCCCATCTCCAAGAGGATGTCCTCACTCTTTTACTCCCACACCAGACCTCCCTACTCCCTTGGGCCTCAAGTCTCTTGAGGGTTAGATGCATCTTCTCTCACTGAGGCCAGACCAGACAGTCCTCTGGTGCATATGTGTCAGGGGTCTCTTATCAGCTGGTGTATGCTGCTGGTTGGTGGCTCAGTGTCTAAGAGATCTCAGGAGTCCAGATCAGTTGAGACTGCTGGTTTTCCCGACTCAGCTTCTTCCAGTCTTTTCCCAATTCAACCACAGGGGTCCACAGCCTCTGTCCATTGGTTGGGTGGTAGTATTTGCATCTGACTCTTTCAGCTGCTTGTTGGCCTTCTCAGAGGGCAGACATGCTAGGCTTATGTCTGCAAGTACACCTTCAGTAATAGTATCAGGGCCCTGGGCCTTCCCTTGAGCTGGATCCCCATTTGGTCCTGTCACAGGACCTCCTTTCTCTCATGCTCTTCTCCATTTTTGTGCCTTCAGTTCCTTCAGACAGGAGCAATTCTGGAACTCAGGAGTATGTATCATTGATAAAGTACTTCAGCATTTTCCTTGGGAAGATTTTCGGGGAAAGGATAGTAGTACTTTGGTTTAACTGGCATATGAGACACAGAAATGTGCTTGCAAGGGACTATGAAAAGAGTTTTCCTGTGGTTTATGCAGCACAGACAGGCAGTGGTGGTATGCATCTTTAATCCTCACACTGGGTAGAGGCAGGGGTTCAAGACCAGCCTGGGTTACAGAGTGAGTTCCAGGATAGCCAGAGCTACACACACAGAAACCCTGTCTTGGGGTGGGGCAGGGGAGTTGCACAGACCTGTTAGCAATGGGGAAGCAGTGGAGGCTCTTGACTGGAACTTCAGTGCTCTAATCCAAGTTGGGACTATCCAGGAGATAGAAGAATGAGTAATGAGTGAGAATGGGAGATACTTGGGCAAAGAAGCCAAGTTAGGAAGGAAACAAAATCCCATAGTTAGGTACTGATGATGGCAACAGAGAGGAAGAGGAGGCTATGAGAGGCTCTAAGAGGATTGGAATGGGTAGTTTGCCAAGGCTGCTTAGGCATGAGAGATGAATATGTACTAGAAATTCCTACCTTTATGTCTGGTTTCCTAGGAGATGTGATAGGAAAACTAATAAGCAAATCAGGAGAGCCAGCCTATATTAGAGGTATTGTTTGACTCAGTACCTGGCAAACATTGAAAAATGTGGGTCCTGGGCCACAGAATCTACCCCTTTGTAGTAATAATAATTATGGAATTGAACAAGGTTGCTGAGGGAAATAGTGAGGAAAGAGGATGGTCAAGGAAAGAACTGGAGAATCTTCCCAAATGGAAAGATTCTGTAATGGGGATCTGATGCTCCCTTCTGGGACACTGTCACTGTCTTCAGACACACCAGAAGAGAGCATCAGACCTCATTACAGATGGTTGTGAGCCACCACGTGGTTGCTGGGAATTGAACTTAGGACCTCTGGAAGAGCAGTCAGTGCTCTTAATTGCTGAGCCATCTCTCCAGCCTGACCAGAGATAGTTTTGTACTAGAAATTTGAAAAGGCTAATATCCACTTATCAGTGAGTGCATACCATGGGGAGTTTTTTTGTTGTTGTTTTTTGTTTTTTTTTGTTTTTGCTTTTGTGATTGGGTTACTTCACTCAGGATGATATCCTCCAGATCCATCCATTTGCCTAAGAATTTCATAAATTCATTGTTTTTAATAGCTGAGTAGTGCTCCATTGTATAAATGCACCACATTTTCTGTATCCACTCCTCTGTTGAGGGACATCTGCATTTTTTCCAGTTTCTGGCTATTATAAATAAGGCTGCTATGAACATGGTGGAGCATGTGTCCTTATTGCATGTTGGAGCATCTTTTGGGTATATGCCCAGGAGTGGTATTGCTGGGTCCTCCGGTAGCAGTATGTCCAATTTCCTGAGGAATGACCAAACAGATTTTCAGAGTGGTTATACCAGCTTGCAGTCGCACCAGCAATGGAGGAGTGTTCCTCTTTCTCCACAACCTCCCTAGCATCTGCTGTCAGCTGAGTTTTTGATCTTAGCCATTCTGACTTGTGTAAGGCGAAATCTCAGGGTTGTTTTGATTTGCATTTCCCTGATGACTAAGGATGTTAAACATTTCTTTAGGTGTTTCTCAGCCATTCTGTATTCCTTAGCCGAGAATTCTTTGTTCAGCTCTGTATCCCATTTTTAATAGGGTTATTTGGTTCTCTGGAGTCTAACTTCTTGAGTTCTTTGTATATATTGGATATTAGCCCTAAGAACACACATGGTATGCACTCACTGATAAGTGGATATTAGCGAAGAAGATTGGAATACCCAAAATACAATCCACAGACCACAAGAAACTCACAAAGAAGGAAGAACAAAGTGGATACTTCGATCCTTCTTAGAAGGGGGAACAAAATACCCATGGAAGGAGTTGCAGAGACAAAGTATGGATCAGAGACTGAAGGAATGACAATCCAGAGACTGCTCCATCTGGGAATCATTCCCATATTCAATCACCAAATCCAAACACTATTGTGGATGCCAGCAAGTGATGGCTGATAGAAGCCTGATATAGTTGTCTCCTGAGAGGCTCTGCCAGTGCCTAACTAATACAGAAGTAGAGGCTCACAGCCATCCATTGGAC
>NW_022196914.1:37074978-37078750 GCF_008632895.1 Mastomys coucha | reverse complement strand
TGAGCTAGAGAAAGGACCCAAGGAGCTGAAGGGCTTGCAGCCCCTTAGGACAAACAACAATATGAACTAGTACCCTCAGAGCTCCCAGGAACTAAACCACTAACTAAAGGGTACACATGGTAGGACTAATGGCTCCAGCTGCATATGTAGTAGAGGATGGCCTAGATGGTCATCAATGGGAGGAGAGGCCCTTGGCCCTGTGAAGGTTCTATGCCCCAGTGTAGGGGAATGCCAGGGCCAGGAAATGGGAGAGGGTGGGTTGGTGAGCTGGGCTAGAGGGGAGGGAACAGGGATTTTTTGTTTTTTGTTTTTGTTTTTTTGGAGGGGAAACTGTGAAAGGAGATATCATTTGAAATGTAAATAAAGAAAATATCTATCAAAAATAAATAAATAAGGCTGCTATGAAAATAAATAAATTTACTTAATTTTAATGAACTTACCAATAAAACCATCACACAGTTGGTTTAAGAAAGCCACCTAAGGGGTTTGCAGCCCCATAGGAAGAACAATAATATCAACCAACCAACCAGAACCCCAGAGTTCCCAGGGACTAAACCACCAAAGAGTACACATGGAGTGACCTGTGGCTCCAACCCCATATGTAGCAGAGGATAGCATTATCTGGCATCAATGGGAGGGGAAGCCTTTGGCCCTGTGAAGGCTAAGCCTTTGACCCTGTGAAGGCTCAATGCCCCAGTGTAGGGGACAGGTAGGGCAGTGAGGTGGGAGGGGTGGTTGGGAGGGGAGCATCCTCATAGAAGCAAGGGGAGGAGGATCTGGAGGGGAAACCAGGAAGGGAGATAACATTTGAAATGTAAATACATAAAATATCCAATAAAAAATAAAAAATAAATAATATCATAAAGTAGAAAAAAAAAAAAAAGAAAAGAAAGCCATTTAAATGCTTGTAGGTTCTCTGAATTTGCTAATCAGTGGAAGTCTATACAGTTAGAATTGCTGCTCTGGTGCCATGGGGCTTCACTAAGGGTTGGATATCTTCACTATCAGTTACATGTTTATTTGCTAATCCATCATAATAAATATAAAAAAAAATTGAAACGGGATTCTCTAGTGAGACGAGGTGAACAATTTGAGACTCAAACAACTATTTGGAAATAGTATTTATTAAAAGCTCATTGCTGTCAATAATTATTATATACTTATTGAATAATGTTTGCTGAATATACACAAATACTATCTGTCCTAACTGGGCATTAAATTGTATTCAACTGGGAAAAGAAAGAAGTCTATCTAGCTCCAGGGACTAGTATTGATGTATAATACTAAAAGCGATGCCACTTTCAAATTGTTTTAGCAAATTAATCTTAATAATGACTATTAACAGAAGTATGTCTGAGTCTCTGTAATCTGATCCCAGAGGCATGGGGATTGACTGAGAATAAGGGGAACTTCTGTTTCTGATTTGGTCCCTCTAATTCTTGCCTTAAACAAGTGACTTCTGTTGTATAAGAAAATGATTCTAGATGATTTAAAAGCGCATGCTATTTGAACTGCAAGGTTTCTCCTTAATGCTTCACAACTGAACTAATGTAAAGAATACAAAAATATAGGGCTCACTCTTTTATTTCTCTGCAAATTTACCTGCAAATGAATATTAAGTTCTACTAGGGGTACCCACATTTCTTAAAAACAACAGTCAAGAATGTTGGTGATTTATTATGACTATGACCGAGGGTGAGACTGCAGTCAGTGGGTGATATTAAGCTTCAGTTGTATAGACAGCCAGGCAGGATGATTTTACTTTGCTGAAAAATGTGCTTTACATAAAGAAATCCGTCTGAGTTAAGTAGATTTGGACTTTCTAAGATCTTTGCCTCACTTTTAGGTTCTTTTTCTTTAAAAAGTTCTCACTCATGGTTTAAACAATTAACATATTTTAGGTACTCACGCTGATTATAGAAGTCTGAAAAGATAGACTGTTTGCTTATTTTGAATGTTTGACAAAAAAATAGGCCATTTGCCTCAACAATATCAAATGTGAAGGCGTTTGGGAGGAATTTTGAATGTCGATTATCCTAAAACTCGATTGTAAAAATTTCAAGTTCACTTTAAATTTTACATAGTAAAATTTCTTCTTTGGGGGCATATAACTTGCTGTACTTGACAATGTTAAATATTTCTTTCTATGCCACTGCCTTAGGTAGGGCGTCTATTGCTGTGATGAACCACGGCTTATTTGTCTTACATAGACTGAGTTACAGTCCACTGAGGGAAGCTAAGGCAGGAGCTCAAACTGGTCAGGAACATGGAAGCAAGAGCTGATGCAGAGACCATGGAGGAGTGCTGTTGAATGTGTCAGTCTTCATGATTTGCTCAGCTTGCTTTCTTAAATCATCCAGGACCACCAAGCCATACGTAGTGCCATCCACCATGGATTGGATCTTCCCACATCAATCACTAATTGTGAAAATGCCCTACAGGCCTACCTACAGCCTTCTCTCATATCAGAATTTTCTCAATTGAGGCTTCTTCCTCTGAGATGACTCCAGTTTGTGTCAAGATGACATAAAATTAGCCAACAGAATCACTAAAGAATTTCCTTGAAAATGTACTATCCATTTGAGTTCAGACCATCATCATGCCCACCCTCAATCTCTAGCAACCTCTGATCCATTCTCTGTCATTATGCTATTGCCTTTTCTAGAATGCCATCTGAGCTGAAGCCAACAGTCTGGCTTTTTTACTATGCATAATGTACTTGAGATTCACCCAAGTTGCTGTATGTACCTGAAGTATATGCTTTCTTGTTGCTTAGAAATATTCTTTTTTTGTGGATACTGCACAATTTATATAATGGTAAACATTGTGTCCATTCTTGGGGTATTATGTAGTAAGCTATTATGTAAATTCATGTCAGGCTCTCTGCCAGCAGAAGCAGGCAAGAAAGAGAACCCGGTCCAGCTGAACCTCTCGGGGCTGAGCAGGATGGTGAGTGTCGAGGCTGGGATCTGGATCTCCTGCCTCTGGAGAATAACCACCCCAGCCTGGAGTCTGTCAAAGCAGGAACTCGTTTTATTGTATCAATCTTTTCTTTATAAAAGGCTGAGAGAGGAGGTGGAGTTTTCTGCTGAGGTGAGATGACATAGGGGGAGGGGAAAGTTGAAGAAGGGTATGGGGTGACTGACAGAGCCAACAAAGTTACTCTACCTCAGCAGTAGCTAGTCAAAGGCAGGTTTAAGCAGGTCGTACTGAGTCACTCCAGAATGGAAGTGACTGAGACAGTATACAAAACTGGAGCCAGGCTTGGGTTTGTCCTCAAGGCCCAAACCAGGGCCAAATAGGGCCCAACATATTCATTAATGGCTTTCCTTTGAACATAAATATTATTTCTCTTGGGCATATACATACAAGTGAGCTAAGTATGTATAACAGTCATGTTCCTTTCTAGATTATATATAGAGCTACTATATATAATCTAACCATTTTCAAAAAAACGGTTGTACCATTTTGCATTTGATGGCTTGAGTTTCTCTGCAACCCCAGTATTTGGTAATTTAGTACTGTTAGATTTTTTTTTTTTTTATTTTAGTTGTCTTAGAGCACTGGTTCTCAACCTTCCTAATGCTTTAACCCTTTAATACAGATCCTCATGTTATACTGCTACCTGTGGTGGTTTGAATAGGTATGGCCTTATGTGTTTAAATGTGTGGCCATAGGGAGTGACACTCTTAAGAAGTATAGCCTTGGACCCAGCTATACCACTCCTGGGCATATACCCAAAAGATACTGCAACATGTAAGAAGGACACATG
>NW_022196914.1:37070248-37073956 GCF_008632895.1 Mastomys coucha | reverse complement strand
ACTGAGAATGGAGAAATTTACATGTAAATAAAGAAAATAAAAAAAATAAATAATTAAAAAAAAAAAAGAAGTATAGCCTTATTGGAGAAAGTGTAGCCTTGTTAGATAAGTGTGTCACTGTGTAGGCAGGACCTTGAGGTCATATATGCTCAAGTATACAGTGTGATAGTCTCCTGCTATCTGAGGATCAAGATGTAGAACTCTTACCTTTTTCTCCAGCACCATGTCTGCCATGCTTCCCACTGTGATAAAAATAGATTAAACCTCTGAAACTATAAGCCAGCCCCAATTAAATGTTTTCCTTATTAATAGTTGCCTTGGTCATGGTGTCTCTTCACAGCAATAGAACCCTAACTAAGACAATCCTCAGCCATAAAATTAATTCTTTGCTACTTCAAAACTGTAGTTTTGCTAGTTATAAACCATAATGTAACTATCTGCTATTTACATTATCTACATATTGTAGAATATCTGATATTTGGCCCCAAAGAAGTTGTAACTCAGAGGTTGAGAACTACTATCTTAGAGGATACTGAAATAATTTTGACTTAAATCTGAGTTGATACTTGGCCCAAACAGCTCCTGTGGATAGTAGACAACATAGCTCCTGTAGATAGTAAACAATATCTAGCTTGATGTGGAAATAGGTTGTAGCCTAGACTAAGAGTGTACTTTTGTCAGTGTCTTTGGAGTGGGTGTGAGGGATGCTGGGTAGTTTTATGTCAGCTTCATATAAGCTAGAGTTTCTGAAGGAGTGAACCTCAATTGAGAAAATGCTTCCACAAGACCTGGCTATAGGGCAATTTCTTAATTAATGATTGATCTAGCCCTTTGTGGCTGGTGCTATCATTGGGTTCTGTAAAGAAGCAGACTGAGCAGTAAGATTTTATTTTACTTGTCTTAGAGCACTGGTTCTCAACCTTCCTAATGCTTTAACCCTTTGTGGCTGGTGCTATCATTGGGTTCTGTCTCTGTCTCTGTCTCTGTCTCCCTCTGAGACAGGAAGAATGGGCCAATAAGTAGCATCCTCCATGACCTTTGCATCAGCTCCTCCATCCAGGTTTGAGTTCTTGTCCTGACTGCCTACAATGATGAATAGTGGCATAGAAGTGTAAGTCAAATAAACCCTTTCCTACCAAAGTTGTTTTGGCCATGGTTTTTCATCACAGCAGTAGTAACCCTACCCAAGACAGATGGTTCTATTTGTTTATTTTGAGACAGCCTTCCTATGCAGCCCAGGTATGCCTCAAGTTACCATTTCTCCATTTCTCTTCAGCTTCCTTAATGATGTTTTTGCAGGTCTGTACCATACAACCAGGATAAGAGGCTCAAAAACAATTAAATTTCAGCCAGTCACATTTATATTTCAGCCAATCACAGGCTACAAAAGGTAACTGCCCTTGATCAATCAGGTTGTTCCTGTTTCTCATTCTCCTCTACCTCTTCTATTTTTTTTCCTTAGAAACACTAGTAATTTTGAAAAGCATTCCCAGTAACCTGTCATCCCATAAGTTTTTAACAGTAAAGACTGTTCTTGTGAAAATCAGAATCTGATACCAGCTAGATGGTGACAGCCTTGCCTATATGCAAGAATAACATCTTCCACGAGGTCATTTCTTTACACATATTATTACTTTGGCTATGAATGTCACCTGCACCTGTGGTGAATGTGGCTCAACCATCTTTGGAATAGTGTGTGTTTCTACAGCCCTTTTCTTGGCCAAGTATACTATGTTAGATTGAACTGGTTTCAGTTTTTCTTTTAAGAATAGTAATGTCTCAATTGTGGCCTTAATTTGCATTTCCCTAGTGACTAATGCTACAGAACTGGTTTCATGTGCTAACTTACCATGTGTATCTAGTTTGTCAAAGTCTTCACATCTTTTTTACTTTTGAAAAAAATGGGAATTGTATTATTGTCATTTTTTAACCTTTGTTTTACACACACACACACACACACACACACACACACACACACAGAGAGAGAGAGAGAGAGAGAGAGAGAGAGAGAGAGAGAGAGAGGGAGGAGACAGAGACAGAGACAGACAGAGACACTTCTTTGTTAGTAGATGTCTTGTCAACGTTTGCCCTGGACCTATGCCTTTCCTTTTTTATTCTCTTTAAATTTTCTTTTGATAATTTTGATGAAATCCAATTTATAACTTTTTTCCTGTTACAGATATGTTGATGGTATGTTCAAGAACTTTTCCTGCATCAAGGTCACAAAGATTTTCTCATGCATTCTTTTTCTCAAGTCTTAGAACTTCCCAATGGTATTTAACTTCAATCTCTGTTCATTTCTGTCTGAGGGAGGCTCTGGCTTCACTTTCTGGCATTTGAAGTTGAACTGTCTGTTAAGAAGACAATTCCCCAACTGAATTACCTTTGCACCTGTGGCAAAAATCAATTGACTAATATCTGTGTAGGCCTAATTTTGGCCTCTGTGCTCTGTTTTAACCTAAGTGTCTATCTTTGTCAGTACTGTACTGTCATGTTTAATGTAGCTTTACAGTAGAATTAGCCTTTGAACATTAGACTAGGAAGAAGTTCTGTAACATACTTTAGTCAGTCTTCTTTTCAGTATTACCTAAGCAAAAGAATTGTTTCTCAAACATTACACTGTCTTCTAAGCTCAACTCAGATATTGATTATAAACCTAGCATTACACTGTCTTCTAAGCTCAACTTAGATATTGATTATAAACCTAGAATAAATGGTACCTATACTTTTTTTTAACCCTTTATTGGATAGAGTGAGACCTCAGGCCCTGGGGCATTTACCTTGTGTTTTCCCAAATAATGGCAAAATGCAAATAAAAGAAAAAAAGAAAAAAGAAAGAAAGAAAAAGAAAAATTACAAGAAAACCATCTACTGAACTCCCATCTGTGAAACTTCCCTTGAGGGGCTTCCCAAAATGTCAGCACCACTGGCAGGCCCTGCATTCTGCCTAAGCATCCAGATTGTGGTAATACCTTACAAGCCAGTAATAACCAGCTTCCTGTCTGGTGGAGGGGCAGGTGGTAGGACCTAGCTCTTATGACTCATCCTATTTAAGCCAGCCTTTTGAGGAGTCTCTACTCCATAAGAGTAAAGCTAAATGATGTCTGATTGGGAGAATTTTCTTATAAAAGTAGTTTGATTTCTAGTGCCTTGAAAATTGAACTTTTTGTCTTTTTAGCAGATATGTTTCAATTTTCAGTCTGTGTGTGAGCTCAGTGAATAGATAAATGTTATTTTCATCAAGCTTTTGTACCAGCTGTTATTTTCCCCTAAAAAAAAAAAAAATAAGCATTGCAAGTTCTTAAAAAAGAAAAAGATTTTTGCCTTACTATTTTGTTGTTGTTGTTTTAATATTTTCTCAAAGTCACCAGATTCCCTACTCAAGAAGTGGCCTGTTACTCAGGATGGTGGGAGAATCCTGAGTGCCTCAGCTAGGTCTGTACACCTCAAGGGCAGAGCCTCTCTCTGGCTGCTGAATCCAATTCCTTCTTTATTTTGTGTTTGTTGTTTTCTTGGCTCTGATAGGTTTAGGAACTTTGTTTGGGGTTTAACTCTTTATCATTGGAAGGTAAACTGTTATAAATGCATCATAAAGAACCATATTGAGCCGGGCGTTGTGGCGCATGCCTTTAATCCCAGCACTTGGGAGGCAGAGGCAGGCGGATTTCTAAGTTCCAGGACAGCCTGGTCTACAGAGTGAGTTCCAGG
>NW_022196914.1:37066844-37070238 GCF_008632895.1 Mastomys coucha | reverse complement strand
AATATTATGAGTTAAAATGTTGGTTGGAAAATATGTACTTAAAAATTTTTGTTGCAAAAAATCACGTTTCTTACTTTAGAAATAGTGAAAGAGCATGCAATGGAAAGAGACCGTGATTAAGCTTGGGGACAGGGCACACATTGAGCTCATGTGTTACTAGCTGTCTTATAGAGGTTGGGCGAGATTTCCTTAACATCTCTACAGAAGCCTTTGGTACATAAATAGTCATATCCTCAGATAAAAGGAAATTAAACTGCAACTGAATTGTTTCTAATACTAAGAAGTGCTGGCTTCCTGTGGCCAATTAAATTCTTGCTGGCAATTCAACATTTTATAATGCGTGGTGATAAACGATTTTGGGCTTTGGATTGGTGACACCCTAGGGCAAAAATTCGTAGACCTTACTATACATTATGGGTCACCTGGGAGCTTGTTAAAATTTAGATCCCTAGGTCCCAGTGCTGAGAGATTTAGCAGGTCTGGGAAGTAGCCAATAATCTGCATTTTAATAACCTTGTTTTCAGCCCTGTTTGTCATTTCTCATGAGGTTGCCACATTTTCCAAACAAATTCTTTTTCTCTTACTGAACATTAAAAATAGTATTTCATTTAGTGTAAGTATTATGAGACTTAATGATGGAACATCAAGGTTTACCTGTAATTAATTTAAAATTCCTGGGTGTAAACTAAGACATAGTATTCAATAAGTATTCAACACACAGACTTCAGCTAGACTTCTTTCAATTAGAAGTTATTAGTTGCACAATTTCCATTTTCAGGTTGTCTGTGCACTCACAGATAGTATTAGATAAGGGTGGAGCCCAGGCATTGATACCTAGGGAATTTCACAAGGTTCTTTTATAATCATTTATTGCCTACTGTGCCCTTAATGATGTTACTCGGGATCCCATTAGGTTAGCTGTGAATTTACTAATTGGTCCCCTGATAGTAGGCAGAGGGTGTCAAACCCTTTTACTCCATCCCATAATGGTCATGCCAGAGACAAGACAGAAGTTGCTGGTTTCAACCCTGTTTCCTTTCCAAGGATAAGGCACACTGCTCAAAGGATACTTTCCACAATGCAACAGGAATCTCTAACTTTGGAATGTACCCATGACCTACTTTTAAAAGTAATTTAAAGATGTTGCCAAACACAATCAAAGACTAGACTACCCACTAGCTATTCTGAAGAATTAGGGTGACATTGATGATATCTGCTACATCAACAGCTTTAATCCATTTTGAACAGGGTTTTCTCCTACCTCTGTTGATTCTTAGACTAGATGGAAAGTGTCTAGTGTCTGGATTTAAAGCAGTTGCACAAACAAACTCATGCAAGTTGTTTCTATACATATACAACAAATGTTTGTTTGGATAGAAAGTATCTCCTGGAAGAATACTGGGTTGAAACCTTCTCTCTAGCTAGTAAGTCCAATAACGGAGAAGTGACTGGATCATGAGAACTCTGACTTTGTCTGTAAAGAAAATATCTTCTGTATTGTATGGATACATCACCTGTCAATTAAAAAACCTTTGACTTATGGCTTAGGCAAGAAATAGAGGTGGGACATCCGGGAGAACAAAGAATTCTGGGATACAGCAAGGCAGGGAGATTGGGCCAGGAAGATGCAATGAGATGGAGGCATGGTACCTGAGCAAAGCTGTATGGTAGAATGTAGATTTAAACAAATGGGTTATCTTAAGTTTTGATTTTAGTAAGAGAAGAGTCTAGCTATATGGCTAAGGTATTTGTAATAAATATTAAGTCTGAGTCTTATTTTTGGGAGCATGGGGCTGGGAAGAAAAACTGGGCCTAACTTCAGCATTGTTGGTAGATTTATAGTTTGATGCCAGTATTGAGAAGTAGTGGAGATACTAGGAAATAGCTACTGGGATTATGCACCGGGAGGATATACTTTGTCCCAGGCCTTCCATATTGGTCTCTTTTCTATGGTGTTGCTTTGAGGTAAGTGAGCATCCTCTCCCAGATGTACCCATTGCTACAGTGCTTTTCTCTTATACTTCTAGGCTATGGAGCCAGTAGAACATAGATCAAAACTCCTGAAATATGAACCAAAATAAATCATTCCTTTTTCAAATTATTTCTGTCTCCATTACAAACCAGGGCTTGAAAAGATGGGTCAGTTATTAAGAGTGCTGGATACTCTTGTACATGGTACCTCACAAACATTTGTAACTATATTTTCAGGGGGTCCCACACCCTCTTCTGACCTTCATTGGCACTGTATGAATGTAGTACACATACATACATGGGAGTAAGGCATTCATATACATAAAGTTAAAAGAAAATAAAATATTTCTTAAAATAGCTGACAAGTGTAAGAGGTAATCAGATTTGCTGACCTGGTATTTATATTCAGAACTCCTCAGATGAGGATCCTAAGAAACTTTTCCTTGTTGAAATGAATCCAGTGCTTGTGGTTCATGTATAAATACTTGACCTAATAAAACATCTCTGGATTTTTGGAATCTTCAGTTTGCACCATTTAACAGTCTTTTGGATTGGGACCTGGAGGAGTTCTGTTTCTGCCAAGGACTCATTCCTAATCACGCCAGCAAGACTTTGTGCTGCCTTGACTTTAATTGGTTCAGTGTGTTTCTGAGTGATTGATCTCATCTATTCTATTTGTGCTGGTGTCTTTAATATAAATTAGTCTGTATTTTCTAGAGCTTTTCACCTATGGCTGTATTTTTGTTTAGTAGAAATTCTGTAGCAGCAGAAATTGTAGAGAGTGTTTGTGCCCAGGGAAGATAGGCTGAAGGACCCTGGAAAGATAGGCTGAGGGCTCTGGGAAGATAGGCTGAAGAGCCACCACAGTTGATAGCTTAATCTAGGTGCCAACGAGCCTATGTGTGATACTGGATCTGCTGCTTCATTGTCTGATTGGGCTAAGTAAATTGATAAGACTCAATTCATCACAAGAAAGTGGAGGTGACAATAGTACTTATGTCATGGGGTAAAGTGTTAAATGACTCAACATACGCAAAAGCTCTTAGAACTATTGAGTAGTATTGGTGAAATAGATACCATTTCCAAAGCTTGTCCTAAGATTCTGAACAAATTGATTTGGTGTGGGGCTTACGCATTGATGTATTGTAAAAACTCTAACATGGCCTTCCTATGCAGTTAGGATTGAAAGTGACTGGACTGGATGAGCTTCAAAGTCTAGGCTAATAGATACTGTCATGTATTTATATACTTACGTATTACATTTTGTTCTATTTAGAGCTGTTTATGTGATTAAGTTCTGTTTAGAAAGCATCCTAGGAAGGCAAGACACATTAACAACAAATGAACTATACTTTATAATGGTAGATTCTTCATTACTCTCTCTCTCTCTTGCTCTCTCTCCCTCCCTCCCTCCCTCCCTCCC
>NW_022196914.1:37060543-37066585 GCF_008632895.1 Mastomys coucha | reverse complement strand
CTCTGTGTAGCCCTGGCTGTCCTGGAACTCACTCTGTAGACCAGACTGGCTTTGAACTCAGAAATCTGCCTGACTCTGTCTCCCAAGTGCTGGGATTAAAGGCGTGTGCCACCTCTGCCCGGCCATTACTCTTTCTTAATGCACACAGACACACACAGACACACAGACACACACACACACAGACACACAGACACACACACACACACACACACACATGATTGTGTTAGGGTGAGTACATGTGTATATGCACGTGTGTTAATACTGGAGGATAACCTTGAGCATCATATTCAAGAAATTCATCCATGTCCTTTATGACAGGGTCTCCTATTAGCTACTTCTCAAAAGTTAGGATAGTGTTGTGTGATAAAACATTCCCTGCTGAGACCAAACACACACATCTATTCACTCCAGACAGGGATCCAATGACAGTCTAAAGTACTTATTACACAAAAGTCCAACTCAGTGAACCAATGAGTTTTATTGAGATTACTTATAGGAACACAAATAATTCAAAGACAGCTGCATCACCAAAACTCACAAAGCTGGGAACCTGGAACACACTGCACAGCCTGCAGGTAGCTCAATATGTTGGAGAGTGTCCTTTCCAGGTGCCCCAGCTGTTCTAACCCTCGTCCACACAACTGGGTAGTTTCTGCCTCTTCCACAAAGCAGGTATGGTCTCAGAGTCCTCTTTGTAGCTCAACTTCCTTCTGTCTTAGAGGAGACTCTCAGCTTTTATTTCCTACTCTGGTAGAACGGGACCCAGTAAATCTGGTCAATTTCAGGGACTTTTCAAAGCTTCTCTGTAAAAAATATAGGATATTTTAAAAATTAAGTTATTTTTTTATACTCCATATTCCATTCCCTGCCCCCCCCATCCACCCTCTAACTGCTCCACATCCCATACCTCCTCCCCACCCCCATCTCCACATAGATGCCCCCACACCCCACCCCACCTGACCTCTAAACTTCCTGGGGCCTCTAGTCTCTGGAGGATTAGATACATCATCTCTGAATGAACACAGACCCAGAAGTGTTCTACTGTATGTGTGTTGGTGGCCTTATATCAACTGGTATATGTTGTCTGCTTGGTGGTCCAGTGTTTGAGAGATCTTGGGGGTCCAGATTAATTGAGACTGCTGCTCCTTTTACTGGATCATCCTTTTCCTCAGCTTCTTTCAGCCTTCCCTAATTCAACAGGGGTCAGCTGCTTCTGTCCATTGCTTGGGTGCAAATATCTGCACCTGACTCTTTAAGCTGCTTGTTGGGTCTTTCAGAGGGCAGTCATGATAGGTACCTTTTTGTGAGTGCTCCATAGCCTCAGTAATAGTGTCAGGCCTTGGGACCTCCCCTTGAGCTGGATCCCACTTTGGGCCTGTTGGTGGACCTTCTTTTCCTCAGGCTCTTCTCCATTTTCCCATCCCTGTAATTCTTTCAGACAGGAGCAATTATGGGTCAGAGATGTGACTGTGAGATGCCAACTCCATCCCTCACTTTATGCCCCGTCTTCTTGCTGCAGGTGGGCTCTATAAGTTCCCTCTCCCTACTGTCAGGCATTTCATCTAAGGTCCCTCCCTTTGATTACTGGGAGTCTCTTACCTCCCAGATTTCTGGTGCATTCTATGGGGTCCCCCCAACCTCCTACTTCCTGAGGTTGCCTGTTTCCATTCTTTCTGGTGGCCCTCAGGGCTTCAGTCCTTTTTCCTCACCCAGTACCAGATCAGGTTCCCCTCTCCCCACTACTCCCCTTCCCCTGTTTACTTTCCTCCCAGGTCCCTCCCTCCCTCCCCATTTCGATTACTCTCTTCTCCCTCCCAAGTGGGACTGAGGTGTCCTCACTTGTGCACTTCAGTTTGTTGACCTTTTTGAGTTCTGTATCTTGAGTATTCTGTACTTTTTTTGTCTAATATCCACTTATTAATGAGTACATACCATGCACGTCCTTTTGGGTCTGAGTTACCTCACTGAGGATGATATTTTCTAATTCCATCCATTTGCCTGCAAAACTTATGATGTCCTCATTCTTAATGGGTGAGTAGTATTCCATTGTGTAAATGAACCACATTTTCTGTATCCATTCTTCTCTTGTGGGATATATAGGTTTTTTCAAGTTTCTGGATATCACAAGAAGGCTGCTGTGAACACAGTGGAACATGTGCCCCTATGGTATGGTGGGACATGTTTTGGTTACTTCAGAGAGAATTAATTTAAGTTCACTGTTGCCTTTTTTGGAGTGGCTGAACATATAATAGTCATTCATGAAATTATATGCATGAATTCAAGAAATGCTAAATATTATCAGACTATAATTATAGTCCCTGATATGTTTTGAATGTATTTCTCAAAATTCACATGTAGGAAGCTAGTTCCTCAGTACAAAGGAGTGAAAAATGGTACCTGTACAATAAGTGGGATAATGTTATCATGGGAGTGGCATTTCTATAAAGACTTCATCCGTTTCCTGGTCTCTCCTGCCACAGGAAGCTCTGACATGTTTTTGAATTCCCAGGAGAACATCACCATGTATGACCAGCCCATCAATATTGGACTTCCTAACCTTCAAATCCATGGACATACACATTCCTATTTCTTATAAATTAGTCTGTCTCATACCTTAGCGTGGTGGTACAGACCTGTAATCTCAGCATTTGAAAGACAGAAGTAGGAAGATTAAGAGTACAAAGGGTCAGTCTTGGATACATAATGAGATCAAGGATAGCCTGGGCTATGTGGTTATAGTGGGCTACTGTACAATGCCCCCAACCAACTATCCATCCTCAGATATTCCTATATAGCAATGCAAAAGGACTACTAAGGCAGTGTCTATAACCTTGGACAGGAGGATTCCTGCTGGGTTCTTATACATTCTTACAAGGCCTCACCCTGAAACTAAGTACTTGTACAGCACATTGACCTTATATTTTAGGTACTTTTCTTATTGCTGTGACCAACTACTTGACAGAAAGCAATGTAAGGGACTTGGCTTGAACTGTATGATTTAGATATCCTGTTTATTGATTCTTGGTTATCCTAGTAAATTCAGATAGGTCATGGGGTGTTAAGGGTACTTGGTGTCATTAATTTTAAACTAAATAGAAAAGAATGTCTTTCTAGTTCAATGGCTGGTAACATTTTGAGAGCTTAGGAGTTGGGGAACACCTACTTATAAATTTGCAGGTATGGTCCTGGCTGTTACACTTCCAGTATTTATTAGTGGGTTCCAAATATTTCTACTAGCCTGTTAGCAAATATAAGTTTTAGAAAGGGGTCTCGAATATAGATGATAGAAGAAGCCCTTGCTAAAAGTTCATTGTCTTTAGAACTGAAATATTCCAGGAATCCTGAAATAATTGATACATCATCTTATTTTATAGCAATATATTGCCCTTTAAGTTTAAGATAACTGACCTGTGGAGATAAATATTGCAAATGATTTTAGGAAATTATAATGATAAAAAAATTTTAAAATGATCTTATTATCTATCACTGACTATGTTCTATTTTATATTGAAAATTTAAGTCATCAAGATGCCCAAGATATATATATATATATGTGTGTGTGTGTGTGTGTGTGTGTGTGTGTGTGTGTGTGTGTGTGTGTGTAATTGGATATTTTCTTTATTTACATTTCAAATGTTGTCCCCTTTCCCAGTCCCCACTCCCTGGAAATCCCCATCACATCCTCTCTCCCCCTGCTTCTCTGAGGATGTTCCTCCACCCACTCACCCACCCACCCACTCCCACCTCCCCACCCTCAATTCCCATACAATGGGGCATCTATTGAGTCTTCATAGGACCAAGGGGTAAATCCTCAGGTGGGAAAGTCTCTGGATGGCCTTTCCTTCAGTCTCTGCTCTACACTTTATATCCATATTTGCTCCTGTGAGTATTTGCTTCTCCTCCCCTTGACGCATGACAAGGCCAACCTCTGCAACATGTGTAGCTGGAGCCATGTGTACTCCTTTGTCGGCTTAATCCCTGGGAGCTTTGGGGGGTGGGACTGATTGATTGATATTATTGTTCTTCCTCTGGGGTTGCAATCTCCTTCAACTACTTCAGTCCTTTCTCTAACTTCTCTGTTGGGGACCCCAAGTTCAATCCAACAGTTGGCTGTAAGCATCTGCCTCTGTATTTGTAAGGGTTTGGCAGGGCCTCTCAGGAGACAGCCATATCAGGCTCCTGTCAGCATGAACTCCTTGTCATCCACAATAGTGTCTGGGTTTCATAACTGTATATGGGATGAATCCCCAGGTGGGACAGTCTCTGGGTGGCCGTTCCTTAGTCTCTGCTCTACACTTTATCTCCATATTTGCTCCTGTATTTTGCTCTCCTAAGAAGGACCGAAGCACCCACACTTTGGTCTTCCTTCTTCTTGAGCTTCATGTGGTCTGTGAATTGTATCTTGGTTATTTGAAGCTTTTGAGCTAATATCCACTTATCAGTGAGTGCATACCATGTGTGTTCTTTTGCTATTGGGTTATCTCACTCAGGATGATAGTTTCAAGTTCTATCCATTTACCTAAGATTTTCATGAATTCATCATTTTTATTAGTTGAGTAGTACTCGGTTGTGTAAATGTACCACATTTTCTGTACCCATTCCTCTGTTGAAGGACATCTGGGTTCTTTCCAGCTCCTGGCTAGTATAATTAAGACTGCTATGAACATAGTGAAGCATGTATCCTTATTACATGTTGGAGCATGTATATGCCCAGGAGTGGTATAGCTGGGTCCTCAGGTAGTACCAATTTTCTGAGGAAGCACTACACTGATTTCCAGAGTGGTTGTACCAGCTTACAATCCCATCAGCAATGAAGGAGTGTTCCTCTTTTTCCACATCCTCAACAGCATCTGCTGTCACCTGAGTTTTTGATCTTAGCCATTCTGACTGGTGTGAGGTAGAATCTCAGGGTTGTTTTGATTTGCATTTCCTTGATGACTAAGGATGTTGAATATTTCTTTAGGTGCTTGTCGGCCATCTGATATTTCTCAGTTGAAAATTCTTTGTTTAGCTCTGTACCCCATTTTTAATAGGGTTATTTGATTCTCTGGAGTCTAACTTCTTGAGTTCTTTGTATATATTGGATATTAGCCCTCTATCAGATGTAGGGTTGGTAAAGATCTTTTCCCAGTCTGTTGATTGCTTTTTGGTACCATTGACAGTGTCCTTTGCCTTACAGAAGCTTTGCAATTTTATGAGGTCCCATTTGTCCAGTCTTAATCTTAGAGCATAAGCCATTGGTATTCTGTTCAGGAGTTTTTCCTCTGTGCTCATGTGTTCAAGGATCTTCCCCACTTTCTCCTCTATAAATGTCAGTGTATCAGGTATTTTGTGGAGGTCCTTGGTCCAGTTGGACTTGAACTTTGTACAAGGAGATAAGAATGGGTGGAGTTGCATTTTTCTACAAGCTGACCGCCAGCTGAACCAACACCGTTTGTTAAAAATGCTGTCTTTTTTTCCACTGCATGGTTTTAGCTCCTTTTTCAAATATCAAGTGACCATATGTGTGTGGGTTCATTTCTGGGTCTTCAATTCTATTCCATTGATTTACCTGCCTGTCTCTGTACCAATACCATGCAGTTTTTATCACTATTGCTCTGTAATACAGCTTGAGGTCAGGGATGATAATTCTCTCAGAAGTTCTTTTATTGTTGAGAATAGTTTTCACTATCCTGGGTTTTTGTTATTCCAAATGAATTTGCAAATTGATCTTTCTAACTCTATGAAGAATTGATATGGAATTTTGATGGGGATTGCATTGAATCTGTAGATTGCTTTAAGCAGGATGGCCATTTTTACTATATTAATCCTACCAATCCATGAGCATGGGAGATTTCTGTCTTCTGAGATCTTCTTCAATTTCTTTCTTCAGAGACGTGAAGTTCTTGTCATACAGATCTTTCACTTGCTTGGTTAGAGTCACACCAAGGTGTGTAATATTATTTGTGATTATTGTCTTGAAGTGTGTTGTTCCCCTAACTTCTTTCTCAGCCTGTTTATCCCTTGAGTATAGGAAAGTTACTGATTTGTTTCAGTTAATTT
>NW_022196914.1:37049236-37060533 GCF_008632895.1 Mastomys coucha | reverse complement strand
GGATCACTTAAGTATACGATAATATCATCTGCAAATAGTGATATTTTGACTTCTTCCTTTCCAATTTATATCCCTTTGACCTCCTTTTGTTTTCTAATTGCTCTAGCTAGAACTTTAGGTACTATATTGAATAGATAGGGAGGGTGGGCAGCCTTGTCTAGTCCCTGATTTTAATGGGATTGCTTCAAGTTTCTCTCCATTTAGTTTAATGTTGGCTACTGGTTTGCTGTATATTGCTTTTACTATGTTTAGGAGTGGGCCTTGAATTCCTGATCTTTCCAAGACTTTTAACATTTATGGATGCTGAATTTTGTCAAATACTTTTTCAGCATCTAATGAAATGATCATGTGGGTCTTTTTTTCTTTGAGTTTGTTTCTGTAGTGGATTATGTTGATGGATTTCCATATATTGAACCATCCCTGCATCCCTGGGATGAAGCCTACTTGATGGTGGTGAATGATCATTTTGATGTGTTCTTGGATTCGGTTGGCAAGAATCCTATTGAGTATTTTTGCATCAATGTTCATAATGGAGATTGGCCTGAAGTTCTCTTTCTTTGGTGGTCTTTGTGTGGTTTAAGTATAAATGTAATTGTGGCTTCATAGAATGATTTGGGTAGTGTTCCTTCTGTTTCTATTTTGTGGAATAGTTTGAAGAGTATTGGCATTGAGTCTTCTTTAAATGTCTGATAGAATTCTCCACTAAACCTATCTGGTCCTGGGCTTTTTTTTTTTTGATTAGGAGACTATTAATGAGTGCTTCTCTTTCTCTAGCGGTTATGGGAGTGTTTAGATGGGTTATCAGATGCTATTTTAACTTTGGCACCTGGTATTTATCTAAAAAAATTGTCCATTTCATCCAGATTTTCCAGTGTAGTTGAGTTTAAACTTTTGTAGTAGGATCTGATGATATTTTTGAACTTCCTCAATTTCTGTTGTTATGTCTCCCTTTTCATCCCTGATTTTGTTGATTTGGATACTGTCTCTGTGCCCTCTGGTTAGCTTCACTAAGGATTTATCTGTCTTGTTGATTTTCTCAAAGAACCATCTCCTGGTTTTGTTGATTCTCTGTATAGTTCTTTTTGTTCCTATTTGGTTGATTTCAGCCCTGAGTTTGAGTATTTCCTGCCATCTACTCCTTTTGGGTGTATTTGCTTCTTTTTGTTCTAGAGCTTTCAGGTGTACTGTCAAGCTGCAAGTGTAAACACTCTCCAGTTTCTTTTTGCAGGAACTTAGAGCTATGAGTTTTCCTCTTACTGCTGCTTTCATTGTGTCCCATAGATTTGGGTATGATGTATCTTCATTTTCATTAAATTATAAAAAGCCTTTAATTTCATTCTTTATTTCTTCCTTGACCAAGTTATCATTGAGTAAAGTGTTGTTCAGTTTCCGTGCATATGTGTGTTTTTGATTGTTTCTGTTGGAATTTAAGACCAGCCTTAGTCTGTGGTGATCTGATAGAACACATGAGATTATTTCAATCTTCTTGTATCTGTAGAGGCCTGTTTTGTGACCAATTATATGGGCAATTTTGTAGAAGATACCTTGAGGTTCTGAGAAGAAGTTATATTCTTTCATTTTAGGGTGAAATGTTCTATAAATATCTGTTAGATCCATTTGGTTCATAACTTCTGTTAGTTTCACTGTGTCTCTGTTTAGTTTCTGTTTCCATGTTTTGTCCATTGCTGAGAATGGGCTATTGAAGTCTCCCACTATTATTGTGTGGGGTGCAATTTGTGCTTTGAGCTTTAGTAAAGTTTCTTTTATGAATGTGGGTGCCCTTGCATTTGGAGTGTAGATGTTCAGAATTGAGAGTTCATTTTGGTAGATTTTTTTTCCTTTGACCAGAATGAAGTGTCCTTCCTTATCCTTTTTTGATAACTTTTTGTTGAAAGTTGATTTTATTCCATATTAGATTGGCTACTCCAGCTTGTTACTTGTGACCATTTGCTTGGAAAATTGTTTTCCAACCTTTTTCTCTGAGATAGTGTCTGTCTTTGTCATTGAGGTGGATTTCCTATATACAGAAAAATGCAGGGTCCTGTTTACATATCCAATCTATTAGTCTATGTATTTTTATTGGGGAATTGAGTCCATTCATATTAAGAGATATTAAGGAAAAGTGATTGTTTTTTCCTGTTAATTTGTTGTTAGAGATGGAATTATGCTTATGTGGCTTCTTCTTTTGGGTTTGTTGAAAGATTACTTTTTTGCTTTTTCTAGGATGTGGTTTCCCTTCTTGTATTTTCCATGTATTATCATTTGTAGGGCTGGATTTGTGGAAAGATACTGTGTAAATTTGGTTTCATCATGAGATGTGTTGGTTTCTCTATCTATGGTAATTGAGAATTTTGCTGGGTATAGTAGCCTGAGCTGGCATTTGTGTCTTCTTAGGGTTTGTATGACATCTGCTCAGGATCTTTTAGTTTTCATATTATCTTGGTAAGAAGTCTGGTGTAATTCTGATAGGTCTGCCTTTATATGTTACTTAACCTTTTTCCCTTACTGCTTTTAAAATTCTTTCAACAAATGCATTTTTTGTCTTGATTATTATGTGACAGGAGGAATTTCTTTTCTGGTCCAGTCTATTTGGAGTTCTATAGGCTTCTTGTATGTTCATGAGCATCTCTTTCTTTAGGTAAGGGAAGTTTTCTTCTATAATTTTGTGAAGATATTTACTGGCCCTTTATGTTGGGCATCTTCACTCTCTTCTCTACCTATTATCCTTAGGTTTGGTCTTCTCATTGCATCCTGAATTTCCTGGATGTTCTGGGTTAGGAGCTTTTTGCTTTTTGCATTTTCTTTGACTGTTGTGTCAATGTTTTCTAAGGTGTCTTCTGCCCCTGAGATTCTCTCTTCTATCTCTTGCATTCTGTTGGTGATGCTTGCATCTATGACTCCTGATCTTTTTCCTAGATTTTCTAACTCCAGGGTTGTCTCCCTTTGTGATTTCTTTATTGTTTCTATTTACATTTTTAGATCTTGGATGGTTTTGTTCATTTCTTTTGCCTGTTGTGTGTTTTCCTGTAATTCTTTAAGGGATTTTTGTGTTTCCTCTTTAAGGGCTTCTACCTGTTTACTTATGTTCTCCTGTATTTCTTAAAGGGAGTTATTTATATCTCTCTTAAAGTCCTGTATCATTGTCATGAGGAGTGATTTTAGATTTGAATCTTGCTTTTTTGGAATGATGGTGTATTTAGGACTTGCTATGGTGGGAGAATTGGGTTCTGATGATGCCAAGTAATCTTGGTTTCTGTTGCTTATGTTCTTATGCTTGCCTCCTGCCATCTGAATATCTCTAGTGCTACCTGCCCTTGCTGTATCTGATTGCAGCCTGTCCTTTCTGTGATCCTGGTTGTGTCAGAACTCCTCTGAGTCCCACTGTCTTTGTGATCCTGAGATTCTGAGATCGAGTGATCTTGAGATTCTGGGTGTATCAGAATTCCTGGGAGTCAAGCTGCCTCTGGGACCCTGAGATCCTGGTGTGCCCAAGCTCCTGGGTCCTGGGATCCTAGGATCCTGGGATCCTGGCTGTGTTAGAGCACTTGGGATTTGAGCCTCCTCTGGGTGATGTGGGACTGGCTGCTGAGTTTGTACCCAAGGTAAACCTGTGCAGACTGGAAGGAACCTGAGCCACTGGTTGAGCAGGTTTCCTGTGTCCCCTGGATTCTGCTGGTCCCAGTTACTCCTGGTGGTATTGGAACAGATATGTCCTATTCACTCCTGGATCCTGGGTGTGCTAGAACTCCTGGGAGTGGATTCTCCTCTGGGTGCTGTGGGACTTGTTGCAGAATTTGCCACCCAAGATATACTGGGTTAAAAAATAGTTAAAAATACTTCAAATATAAGAAGTCAGATCCAGGAAAATATATATGGTCTAAATCTAGAAGAAAAAAAAAACCCTAAACTTAAGAGGACTTACTACTCTTGGAGAATCCTTGGTTTGCTTTTTAGCACCTGCATGGTAGCTCACAACTGCTTGTAACTTCACTTCTATGGGATCCAATGCTTTCTAGCTTCCTAAATACACATGTTACACAAAACTCACATAGGTGTGAACACACATACATACATGTAAAGCAAATAAGTAAATCTGTAAAAAACTTAAACTCAAGAAATTATAGTGTTTATGAACTTATGTGTACATGTGATAAAATTAAGAAAGAATAAAATAATTGCTGACTCAACAGGAATAGTGGAGGCCTTTGAGAAGTAGACTGTACAGGGCAGTGAGTAAGGGTTGGGATGTGGGGCTTCTAGCAGCTGGCAATATTTTGTAGCTTAGTTTGTGTGGTTAAGTTAGGCAATCTACTTTGTTGGTCCCTTTGTTACCTGTGTGCATGTTAGAGTTTACAGTGATAACTACTTGAAAGCACATTTTATAGCTCTGCAAATATATCTCCATGAAATTTCACAAGAATTCCACAAACACAGGAAGAGCTATGGATATTCAGTACTATTTTTAAGTTGTTTAAATGTGGCATAGGGATAATTTTACTTTTATAATTTGCATTTTCTTCCATAACCGTATGTTTCTTTACTTAAAATACCTTTTAAAATATTGTGTGTTATAGATTACTCCATTTTAATCTACTTCTATATTATTTATATTTATTCATAATTATGTTACTATAAAATGTTATCAAAACTTGCATCTATGCTCATATGTGTACATATCTGTGTATACTATTCATATATAGCTATGCTTTTGAAGATTTCTGGGATATCACTTCTAACAGTGGTTACTGCTAACAGAAGCATATGGAGATAAAGCTCTGAGAGAGGAGAATATTAATTTTTATTATAGAGAATTATGATTTGTCTGAATGTTTTTTAACAATGTGTGTTACTTTTTAATTTAATAGCACAAGCTAAATGCAGTACATTTTGTCATCTATACAGAATTGTTTTGAAGGAATAAAAAGAAGTGCATTTAAATGTCTATCAATTTGTTTTGGTGGAGAAAGATCATCTGTAGGAAGGCTCCTCTATATAGTACAATAAAAACCTCATCTCCTTTGTCCCAACTGTCACATGGCAGAGTCTCTGGTAATAGGACAATTAAGACCTTTGAAATTAATCATGGAGGCCCTATGTGATGGTCATTCCTGGTTGTCAACTTGACTATATCTGGAATGAACTACAATCTAGAATTGGAAGGCTCACCTGTGATCCACATCTTGATGCTGTATAAGTTTCTGACCTGGATTTTGGCATGGAGATCTTGAGTCATAGTAACCTTGAAAAGCTTAGGCCCAGGCAAAATAGTATATGCCTTTAATCCCAGGACAGAAAGGCAAGGAGATCTCTGAGTTCAAGGTCAGCCTGGGACAAAGCAAGTCCCAGATCCAGGCTCAGTGGAACACACCTTTAATCTGGGCCACACTTTCTACTGGGGAACTACATAAGGACACTGGAAGAAGGAAGATTCGTTCTTCTTCACCTGCTTGCACTTACTTGCCAGCACATCTGTTGGAACCTACTTCTACAGAAGACCAGCTGAAACACCTAGCCTTGTGGGACTGAGCAACTACTAGACTATTGGACTTCCCGTCCACAGCTGATAATTGTTGGGTTAGTTGGATTGCAGACTGTAAGTCATCACAGTAAATTCCCTCAATATAAATAGACATTGCATAAATTCTGTGACTCTAGAGAACCCTGACTAATATACCCTCTTTAATACAAAACATACTTCCCAGCCAGTAGAAGGTATTCAAGAACATTTCTTGAATTCACTGGAAAGCAGTACAGTGATTAAATGATACATGACCTATTAAACTTACACTGCTTGCTATATTTCAGATTTTTTCTTCATTTTTTTGTCCTTTGTGAGAAAGTTGATGTAGAGAACAGAATTGATAGAATATAAGTGATTGGTTTCTACAAGTTAAAAAAAGGACATTAGCATTTTGAGTCACGTAGTATTTTAAAAATGTTTTAAAAAAGTACTAAATATTTAAACTATTAAAAAGTATGTTGTGCTTTAATTGTTCTGTGAAATATTGAGTCAAGACCTAACAACCAATCAAGAAATATTTATTTAAAGACCAAATGTAATATAGGGAGATGAGCTGCTATTAATCAAATGTCTGATATAGAAACTGACTAATCTAGGTAGTTTACCATTTGATGCTGATGACTAGATATTGCCAGTAAGTGGTAATTTTTTGTAACAGAAGGAATCAGTTATATAGATACAAAATTGATCTTCTTTCCAAAATAGAAAGTCTTTGGAATAATGTCCAGTCTAAAAATGCCTTGTTCAAAACACTAGCCAGAACTTGAATTAAGAATATTTTTATCAATTGCATAGCATATTGAAGGCCTAAATAATCATAAAATGTTAGTAATATTATCAAAATAGTAATATTTTTGGAGATTATTTGTTATAGGGTTAATAATTCAAATATGCTAAGATGAATAAAATCATGATTACATTTTAAAATAGCTACTGAAAAGTTTAAGGTAACATATTATACTTAAATATTTATTTCTAGTGCTAGAGAAGGATTGAATTAGAAGTGAACCAAGAGTAAATAATCTGTCCTCCCTTAGTTTTGGAAAAGAAAGGGACTTTTAAAGAGAAGAAATGCTTTGTTCAAAGGCACAGAACTGGCTAGAAAGAACTGAGCTGCTGGGCATTCTACTCTAATTCTCTGTCTTGAGTTCTTTCAGTAGTTTATTTAACTTCATGATACAAGTAGTTGTTGCAGGATTTTCTCTGTCCAATCACATTAAGAGAGTGGGAGGCTTGTGATTGGACAGGAGAAGGGAGGCGAAGTGAGGAATTGAGGAGACAGAGAGGACTCAGGAGGAGAGGGAGATCTAGAAGGGAGTGATGTGGTGTCATCAAAAGGTTAGAATAATTGGGTTAAAGATTTATCTTTATCAGTTGGCTCAGAAATTATTGTATTGGCATCTTGTAAATTGTGATAATTATTGTTATATAAATCTGATTGGATAATTAAGTTTTAAGAGTCATGATTCTACCGGCTAATTAGGTGTTGAGATGGCTGATCTTGGGGTGCTTGGGGCATTGTGTGATATGGTCCAGTGGGAGCCCTGTAGCTTCTCAGGGCCGGCCAGTTGTCAGTCTAAGAGACCTGGCACAGGGGCTAGCTCCAGATATTTTCTACAACAAGTAGTAGTTTAAAAATTGGGAAATACTTAACAAGGATTGAAAGTAGAAAATGAGGCTTTAATATTCTACTTCATGCACCTCTGTGGGTTTGAATGAGTATTCAGAAAGAAAAGGAAGGCCTAACGGATAAGGAAACATAAGATTTAAAAAATTGAAGTCTGCAGGTTACTTTATTTTAGTAGATTTTTTTATTACCACCTTCCTTCACATCTGTTTACTTCCCCTGCATTCTTGGGATTGTTTTATTTCTACATTACTAAAGCAAATCAACTGGAACAAACTAATTTTTGAACTCGCAGCTGTAGATGCTGTAGATGAAAGAAACATAATCTATTCTTGCTTTTGTAAGCAGCAGACTGATGGGAATGATGGGCGATTTTGCTTTAAGAAAATAGAAGTTCTGCCTCCTAAAGGGCACTTGTCAACAGACAAGATGTTTCTTTTTGAAGTAATTTGCTACAGTCTTTGCAGATTTTTTTCTTCCTTAATAGCTCTTAGAGCTGTTACTTGTCAAAGGATATTCTTAGAATACAAGTCCATTTAGCTCCAGAACACACAAACTCCATGTTGGAGCAGCTGTGCTGCGCTCCTGAATAGAGAAATGACTTCCTCAGCACATTTTAGAGCCAGACATCATTCCTGATGTTATTTTAAAACAGGAATTATTTTCATTTTTACTCCTTTATTGTATAAGGGCCTGGGGGCGGGGCTTAGAGGAGCATGGTTTTCTTTTGATGAGTTCTTTCTTTCCTTCTTTCCTTCTTTTACTACTTTTTAGTACAGTTGTTACTCCCTTCCTGTTCTGCCTTCTGAAAGTTCCTAATCCCATTCCTCCTACCCTGACTCCAAGGAGATGTCCCCATATCCTACACACTCCACCAAACCTCCCCATTCCCTGGGGCCTCAAGTCTCTCAAGGTTAAGTGCATCTTCTCTCATTGAGGCCAGACCAGGCAGTCCTCTGCTGTGTATGTGTCGGGGGCCTTGGGGTCCCAGTTAGTTGAGACTTCCCATAGGAAGGCTATGGGATTGCCCTTCTCCTTAGCTTCTTCCATCCTTTCCCTAATTCAGCCATAGGGGTCCTTGACTTCAATCCATCGGTTGGGTGTAAGTACCTGCTCTGTCTCAGTCAGCTGCTTGTTGGGCCTCTCGGAGGACAGCCATGCTAGGTTCCTGTCTGTAAACACACCATAGCATCAGTAATAGTGTCAGGCCTTAGAGCCTCCCCTTGAGATGGATCCCAAATTGGGCCAGTCAGTGGACCTCCTTTCTCTTAGTCTTTTCTCCATTTTTTGTCCCTGTAGTTCTTTTAGATAGGAACAAATCTGGATCAGAGTTTTTGACTGAGGGATGGCAACCCCATCAATCCACTTGATGTACTATCTTTCTATTGGAGGTGGACTATACAAGTTCTCTCTCCCCACAGTTGAGCATTTTATCTAAGGTCCCTCCCTTTGAGTCCTGAGAGTCTCTCACCTCCTAGGTCTCTGGTACTTTCTAAAAGGTCCCCCCACCTTTTACCCCCGAGGTTACATATTACCATCCATTCTGCTAGTCCTCAAGGCTTCTTTCTTGTTCCCCCACCCAGTGCCTGATCATGTTCCCCTATTCCTCTCCCCTCTCCTATACAGGTCCCTCCCTCTCTCTGCCTCCAGTAATTGCTTTCTTCTCCCTCCCAAGTGGGATTGAGGCATCCTCACTTGGGTCCTTCAGCTTGTTAACTTTTTTGAATTCTGTGGATTGCATACTAGGTATTCTGTATTTTTTTGGGCTAATATCCACTAATTAGTGAGTAGATATCATGCATGTCCTTTTGGGTCTAAGTTACCTCACTGAGAATGATATTCTCTAGTTCCATTCATTTGCCTGCAAAACTCATGTCTTCCTTAATAGGTGAATTGGATTCCATTGTGTAAATGAACCACATTTCTGTATCTATTCTTCTGCTGTGGGACATCTGGGTTGTTTCTAGTTTCTTACTATCACAGATAATGCCACTATGAACATAATGGAGCATGTGCCCCTGTGGCATGGTGGGACATCTTTTGGGTATATGCCCAAGAGTGGTATACCTGGGTTTTCAGGTAGATCTATTTCCAGTTTTCTGAGGGCCATCCAGATTGATTTCCAGAGAGGTTTTACCAGTTTGCATTCCACCATCAGTGAAGGAGTGTTCCTCTTTTTCCACATCCTCTCCAACATGTCCTGTCATCTGAGTGGTGTAGGGTGGAATTTCAGGGTCATTTTGATTTGCATTTCACTGATCACTAGGATTTTGAACACTTCTATGAGTGCTTCTTGGCCATTTGAGATTCTTCTGTTGTGAATTCTCTGTTTTCCTCCCTACTCCATTTTTTGTTTGGGTTGTTTGGCTTTTTGGAGGTTAACTTCTTGAGTTCTTTATGTATTTTGGATATTAGCCCTCTATCGGATGTGGGGTTCATGAAAATGTTTTTCTAATCTGTAAGTTTCCAATTTGTCTTATTGATTATGTCTTTTGCCTTACAAAAGCTTTTCAGTTTCATGAGGTTTCATTTATCAATTCTTGATCTTAGAGCCTGAGCCATTGGAGTTCTGTTTAGGACATTCCCCCAACTCCTCCGTGCCAATGAGTTCAATGTTCTTTTCCACCTTCTATTAGATTCAGTGTATCTGGTTTTATGTTGAAGTCTTTGATCCACTTGGACTTGAGCTTTTTCCAAAGTGACAGATATTGGTCTGTTATCATAATTGCACATATAGACTTCCAGTTAGACCATCACCATTTACTGGAGATGTTTATTTTTCCATCGTATATTTTTGACTTCTTTGTCAAAAATTAAGTGTCCATAGTGTGGGGTTTTATTTCTGTGTCTTCAGTTCTATTCCATTGATCAATGTGTCTGTCTCTGTACCAATACCATGCCGTTTTCATCACTATTGCTCTGTAGTACAGGTTGAGGTCAGGGATAGTGATTCCACCAGAAGTTCTTTTATTGTTAAGAATTGTTTTTGTTACCTTGTGTTTTTGATTTTTTCCATAAGAAATTGAGAATTGCTTTTTCCATATCTTTGAAAACTTATGTTGGAATTTTGATGGGGATGGGATTGAATTTTAGATCGATTTTGGTAGGATGGCCACTTTTACTATGGTAATCCTACCAATCCATGAGCATGGGAGATCTCTTCATTTTCTAAGGTCTTTGATTTCTTTCTGGGGAGACTTGAAGTTCTTGTCATACAGATCTTTCACTTGTTTGGTTAGAGTTACCCCAAGATATTTTATATTATTTGTGACTATTGTGAAAGGTATTATTTCCTTATTTTCTTTTTCAGCCCATTTATCATTTGCATAAAGGAAGGCTAGTGATTTGTCTGAGTTAATTTTATATCCAGCCACTTTGCTGAAGTTGTTTATCAGCTATAGAAGTTCTCTGGTAGAATTTTTGGGGTCACTTATGTATACTATCATATCATCTGCAAATAGTGATACCTTGACTTCTTTGCAAAATTGTATCACTTTGTTCTCCTTTTGTTGTCTTATTGCTCTAGCTAGAACTTTGAGTACTATATTGAATAGATATAGGGAGAGTGGGCAGCCTTGTCTTGTCCCTGTGCTTCAAGTGTCTCTCCATTTAAATTGATATTGGCTATTGGGTTGCAGGAAATTGCTTTTATTATGTTTTGGTATAGGCCTTGAATTCCTCATCTTTCAAATACTTTTAACATGAAGAGATGTTGTATTTTGCCAAATCCTTTTGCAGCATTTAATGAGATGATCATGTGATTCTTTTCTTTGAGTTTGTTTATAGAGTGGATTATGTTAATGGATTTTTATATATTGAACCAACCTTGCATCACTGGGATGAAGCTTGCTTGATCATGGTAAATGATGATTTTGATGTGTTCTTGGATTCGGTTTGCTAGAATTTTATTGAGTATTTTTGCATTGATGTTCATAAGTGAAACTGGCCTGAAGTTCTCTTTCTTTGTTTGGTCTTTGTGTGGGTTAGGTATCAGAGTAATTGTGGCTTTATAGAATGAATTAAGTAGTGTCCCTTCTGTTTATATTTTATGGAATAGTTTGAGGAGTGTGATGTTAGCTCTTCTTTGAAGGTCTGGTAGAATTCTGCATTAAATCCATCTGGCCCTTGGGCTTTTTTTTTTTTTTTTTT
>NW_022196914.1:36995753-37049153 GCF_008632895.1 Mastomys coucha | reverse complement strand
TGGGAGGTTTGTAATGAATTCTATTTCCTTAGAGTAATATGGGCCTTTTTAGATAGTTTACCTGCTCTTGATTTAACTTTGGTACATGGTATCTGTCTAGAAAATCATCCATTTCATCTAGACTTTCCAGGTTTGTTAAATATAGGCTTTTGTAGTAGGATCTGAAGATTTTTTTTTGAATTTCCTCAGTTTCTGTTGTTATGTCTCCCTTTTCATCTTTGATTTTGTTAATTTGGATTTGTTAATTTGTCTCTTTGTCCTTTAGTTAGTGTGGCTAGAGGTTTATCTATCTTGTTTCTATTTCTTGATTTTGGCCTTGAGTTTGACTATTTCTTGTTATTTACTTCTCTTCAGTGTGTTTACTTCTTTTTGTTCTAGGCCTCTCAGGTATGCTGTTAAGTTGTTTGTGTAAGATCTCTCCAATTTCTTTACCAGGGCACTTAGTACTATGAATTTTCCTTTTAGCACTGTTTTCATTGTATCTTATAAGTTTGGGTGTGCTGTGTCATTATTTTCATTGAATTCTAGGAAATCTTTAATTTCTTTCTTTATTTCTTCTCTGACCAAGTTATCATTGAGTAGAGAGTTGTTCAGTTTCCATGGGCATGTGGGTTTTCTTTTGTTTTTGTTGGTATTTAAGACCAGCCTTAGTCCGTGGTGATCTGATAGAATGCATGGGATTATTGCAATCTTCTTCTGTTTGTTAAGACTTGTTTTGTGACATGGCCAGTTTTGAAGAAGGTACTGTGAGGTGCTGAGAAGAAGGTATATTCTTTTGTTTTAGTGTGAAATGTTCTGTATATATCCTTTAAATCCATTTTGTTCATAATAGTTTCACTGTGTCTCTGTTTAGTTTCTGTTTTAATGATCTGTCCATTGGTGAGAGTGGGGTGTTGAAGTGTGTTTTGAGCTTTAGTAAAATTTCTTTTATGAATGTGGGTACATTTGGGGCATAGATGATCAGAATTGGGACTTTGCTTTGATTTTACCTCTGACAAATATGAAGTGTCTTTCCCTATCTCGTTTGATAGCTTTTGGTTGAAAGTCTATTTTGTTGGATATTAGAATGGCAACTCCTGCTTGTTTCTTGGGACCATTTTTTTCCAGCCTTTTTCTCTGATGTAGTGTCTGTCTCTGTCATTGAGGTGTGTTTCTTGTATGCAGCAAAGTGCTGGATCATGATTGTGTATCCAGTCTGTTACCTTATGTCTTTTTATTGGGTAATTGAGTCTGTTGACATTGAGAGATACTAAAGACAGATGATTGTTAGTTCCTGTTATGTTTGTTGTTGTAATGGCATTATATGTATTTGATTTTGTATATGTATATTGGTTTTTTTTGTTTGTTTGTTTTGGTTTGGTTTGGTTTGGTTTTTTTGGTTTTTCAAGACAGGGTTTTTCTGTATAGCCCTGGCTGTCCTGGAACTCACTCTCTAGACCAGGCTGGCCTCGAACTCAGAAATCCACCTGCCTCTGCCTCCCAAGTGCTGGGATTAAAGGCGTGCACCACTACTGCCCTGTATATTGGTTTTGTTGTGAGATGATTAATATCTTGTTTTTTTCTTTGGTGTAGGTACCTTCTTTGTTTTGTAGTTTTCCTTCTAGGATCCTCTGTAGGACTGGATTGGTAGATAGATATTGTTTAAATTTGGAATATTTTGGAATATTTTGGTTTCTTCATCTATGATGATTGAGAATTTTGCAGGGTATAGTAGCCTGAGATGACAATTGTATTCTCTTGGGGTCTGCATGATCTCTGTCCTGCCTCTTCAAGTTTCTGTTGAGAAGTCTGGTGTAATTCTGATAGGTCTGCCTTTATATGTTACTTTGCCTTTTTCCCTTATAGCTTTTAATATTCTTTCTTTGTTCTGTGCATTTAGTGTTTCATTATATGATGAGAGGATTTTCTTTTCTGGTCTAATCTATTTGGTGTTCTATAGAGTTCTTCTACATTTATGGCCATCTCTTTCTTTAGGTTGGGAAGTTTTCTTTTATGAATTTGTTGAAGACATTTTCTGGTCCTTTGAGCTGGGAATCTTTGCTCTTTTCTATTCCTATTATTATTAGGTTTGGTCTTTTCATCATGTCCTGAATTTTCTGGATGTTTTGGGTTAGGGGTTTTTTCTGTTTTGAATTTTCTTTGACCATTGTGGCAATATCTTCTAAGGTATCTTCTACACCTGAGATTCTCTCTTCTATCTCTTGTATTCTGTTGTTGATGCTTGCATCTATAGCTCCTGACCCCCTTACTAGGTTTTGACTTCTGGGGTTGCCTTCATTTGTGTTTTCTTTATTTTTTCTATTTCCATTTTTGGGTCTTCGACTGCTTTGTTCAATTCCTTCACCTCTTTGATTGTGTTTTCCTGCATTTCTGTAAGGAATTTATTTCTTTCCTCTTTAAGGGCTTCTACCTGTTTACCTGTGTTTTCCTGTATTTCTTTCAGTTTCTTAAGTTCCTCCTTAAAGAATTCTATTACCTTCATGAGGTAGGGTTTTAGGTCAGCATCCAGGTTTTCAGGTGTGTTGGGGGGTATACAGGGCTTGCTGTGGTGTGGGAACTAGGTTCCGATGGTACCAAAGTATATTCTGTTACTTGGTCTTGCCTCTCACCATCTTGTTACCTCTCATGTTAACTGGCCTGGGTGTCCCTATCTGGAGCTTGCCTCCTCTGTTTCTAGGTTGCTGCAGGTGTCCTGGTAGACCTATGGCCCTGGTTATAGCAGACTTCCTGGGAGGGCTTCAGACTGTGGGGTCTTCAGAGGGGAATACATTCTGATGATCTGTTGGCCTGGGTGCAGCAGATCTCCTGGGAGGGCTTTAGAGCATCTTCAGAGGGGCAGACAAGCTGCTGATCTGCCTTGGTGGAAAGTGCAGGCTGGAAACGGGGTAGAGTTTGAGCCTTGATGAGTTTCTTCTAAGCATTTATATATATTGACATTCTTAGTCCTGATTTTGAACTAAAGGTCTCTAACTAAAGATATAAATAGCCTGTATGTGACAGGGCTCCAGTCACAAGAAAATACTACAATTTTTCCTCTGTTCAACCTTTTGCTAGTATTGTCATTTTCTTCTCTTATTTCACTACCCTCTATCATTTTGGCATCTAGGTCAAAGAAATAATTGTTTTTAGAGGTTGATATCATTTTCTCTAACCACTTATGCAGGACAAGTAAAAAAGGTTCAGGGAAGATGTTAAACCCATCTTCAATCTGAACAATTCCAGTGATCTGAATTGCAACATGTGGTTCTGGGCTGAGAGGCTGGCTTATTGGTAGACAGCATACTTTGCAAGCATAATGCCCTGAATTTGTCTTGGAACACTGCAAATCATACAAAAGCAAAACAAAATGATTTTATTCACTTCAAAACAATGGTTATAAGTACTTCTTATGTGCAAGTGTAGGGTTTTATACATTGGAAGTAACTTTGGCATGATGAAGAATGAAGCAGAGAAGCTTTGGGGCCACTTTAAAAGACCTTCAGGAAGGCAGGTAGGGGAACATTTTAGAGCCAGCGTATGAGCTAAGACGTCTAGAGAAACTGAGTGTTCTTAAATCCAAGAATAACATGTGTTAACCACTGTCTGTTCTGACTCCTCTTTTGCTGCCTGGTTTTCTGGTTCCTCAGTTGAGCTTTACTAGCTTGTTATTGTTTGTTGTGCGCATTTCAGAAGTCAAAATATTTACTCAGAAACCTAGACACCACTCTCTAGAGTTAAAGAACCAAAAGTAGAAATAGAATCAATAAAGACAACAGAAAGTGAGGGGAATCTAGAAATGAAAAATGTAGGAATTCAAACAGGAACCTCAGAACCAAGCCTCACTAACAGAATATAAGAGATGGAAGAGACATTCTCAGGCATTGAAGACATGGTAGAAGTAATGGATACTTTGGTCAAAGAAAATGTTAAATCTACAAAACTCCTATCACTAGATATCTAGAAAATCTGAAATACTATGAAAAGACCAAACCTAAGGATAATAGGAATAGAGAAAGGAAAAGAAGTCCAGCTCAAAGGCATATAAAATATTCATAGCCAAATCTCCCTGACCTAAAGGAAATGCCTATCAAGGTAAAAGAAGCATATAAAACACAAAATAGACTAGACCAGGAAAGTAAGTCCCCTCAGCACATAATAAAACACTACATATGTAGAACAAAGCAACAATATTAAAAGCTTTAAGGGAATAAGATCAAGTAAAACATCAAGGCAGACCTGTAAGCATAACACCTGATTTCTCAGTGGAGACTCTAAAAGCCAGAAGGGCCTAGACAGATAGATGTTCTATAGACTCTTATGAGACCATAGGTACCAGCCCAGATTATTATACCTGGAAAAACTTTCAAGATAATTGGAACAAAACATTCAGTGATAAAATCAAATTTAAGCAATATCTACCTACAAATCTAGCCCTACAAAAGGCACTAGAAGGAAAAATCCAATATAAAGAGGTCAACTACACCCAAGAAAACATGGACTAAATAACCCCAAATCAGCAAATCAAAAGAGGGGAAATATGCACACTACTACTACCACCAACACCACCATAACAAAAATAATCAATAAACATACACATTGATATCTCTCAACATCAGTGGTTTCAATTCCCCCCAAAAAGACCTAATAATACATGCAAAACCAGGATCCATCCTTCTGTTACATCTAAAAATCACATCAAGGATAGATATCATTTCAGGGTAAAATGATAAAACAAAACAAAAGCAAAAACAAGATAGTCCAAGCAATGGACATGGGAAGCAGCATGGTGTAACCATTTTAATATCTAACAAAGTAGACTTCAAAACTAATCAGAAGTGATAGGTAAAGATTCTACATTCTCATCAAAGGAAATTCGCACAAGAGGACATTATAGTTCTTTTTATTTTTTATTTTTCCAAGACGGTTTCTCTGTATAGCCCTAGCTGTCCTGGAACTCACTCTGTAGACCAGGTTGACCTCGAACTTAGAAACTTTTCAAGAACTTGAAAAACTAGACTTTGGGGGCTGGTAAGATGGCTCAGTGGGTAAGAGCACCGACTGCTCTTCTGAAGGTCCTGAGTCCTCTGCCTCCCAAGTACTGGAATTAAAGGCTTGTGCCACCACTGCCCTGCTGACATTGCAGTTTTTAACATTTATGTAGCATAAGTGTATCCAAGTTTGTCAAAAGTACCTCTACAGCTTAAATCACAAATTGACCTTCACACATTGATAGTGGGAGACTTCAACATACCACTCTCACCAATTAGACAGGCCATTCAGACATCTAAGAGAAATGGGGGAGCTAACTGAAGTTATAAACCAAATAGATCCAACAGGTGTTTATGGATCATTTCACCCAAACACAAAAGAATATACCTTCAACTCTGCACCTCATGGAAACTTTCTTCAAAATTGATCCCATAATTGAACACGAAAGAAGTCCCAACAGGTACAACCATATTACAGTAACACCCTTCATCATATTATACCACCACAGATTAAAGCTGGATATCAATAACAGAACCAAGAGAAAGCTTACAAACTCATGGAAACTGAACAATTCCCTATTGAACAAAAAAATAGACCAGGAAAAAAATTACTGAAGACTTTCTAGAGTTGAATGAAAATTAATACACAACACATGCAAGTACATGGAACACAATGAAGGTGGTTCTAAGTGGAAAGTTCACAACACTAACAGCCTACATGGGGCGGGGGAGGAAGGCAAACAAACTAACAAAAAAGACCTAGAAGGAAAAGAGTCCAAGAGAAGGCACAAGAATCAGAGACCTACTCATTCACACACTTAGGAATCTTCTAAGAACATAAACTAGAAGACATAATACATACAAAAAGGACCTGGTGGGAATCTATACAGCCCTGCACATGCTTCCTCAGCCTGTGTGAGAAGCAGCAGCCTACAGAATGGGAATAGATTTTTACCAACTACATTTCTTATAGTATCCAAAGTACATAAAGAACTTGAAAAACTAGACATTGGGGGCTGGTGAGATGGCTCAGTGGGTAAGAGCACCGACTGCTCTTCTGAAGGTCCTGAGTTTAAATCCCAGCAACCACATAGTGGCTCACAACCACCCGTAATGAGATCTGACACCCTCTTCTGGTAAACAGCTACAGTGTACTTATTTATAATAATAAATAATGGGGCTGGAGAGATGGCCCAGCGGTTAAGAGCACTCACTGCTTTTCCGAAGGTCATGAGTTCAAATCCCAGCGGCTCATAACCATTTGTAATGAGATCTGATACCCTCTTCTGGAGTGTCTGAAGATATCTACAGTGTACTTTTGTATAATAAATAAATAAATCTTAAAAAAGAAAAACTAGACATCAAGAAATCACGCCTTTAATCTCAGCACTTGGGAGGCTGAGGCAGGTGGATTTCTGAGTTCGAGGCAAGCCTGGTCTACAGAGTGAGTTCCAGGATAGCCAGGGATATACAGAGAAACCCTGTCTCAAAGAAAACAAAACAAAACAAAAAGAAAACAACCCAATTAAAAAAAAGGAGTATAGCTCTAAACATAATTCTCAAAGAGGAAACGTAACATGGCGGAGAAACAAGAAGGCATATTTAGCATCCTTGTCCATCAGGGAAATGCAAATCAAAACTACTTTGAAATTTTCACATTGCATTCATCAGGATGGCCAAGATCAATAAAACAAGTGACAGCTCAACTATGACAATGTGGACTAAGGGGAACAGTTAGTGTTTGTTGCTGGTAGGAGTGCACATTTGTATAGCCACTATGGAAATCAATGTAGCAGTTCCTCATGCTGTTGAGAATCTATTTACCTCAAGATCCAACTATAGCACTCTTGGGCATATACCCAAAGGATGCTTCATCCTACCACAGAAATACTTGCTCAACCATGTTCATTGCTGCTCTATTCATGATAGCCAGAAACTGGTAACAGCTTAGATGGCCCTAAGTGAAAGAGTGGATAAAGAAAATGTGGTCGGGCAGTGGTGGCATACGCCTTTAATCCCAGCACTTGGGAGGCAGAGGCAGGAGGATTTCTCAGTTTGAGTCAGCCTGGTCTACAGAATGAGTACCAGGACAGCCAGGGCTATACAGAGAAACCCTGTCTCAAAAAAAAAAGATGTGGCACATTTATACAGTGGGGTATTACTTAGCCATTAAAAAAATTAAGTCATGAAACTTATAGATAAACTGATTAAGCTAGAAAAAAAATCATCCTAAGTGAGATATTCTGGACCCAGAAAGACAAATATGGTATCTATCTACTTATATGTAGATATTAGCTGTTAAGTTAATGATAACAAAGCTAAAATCCATAGAACCATAGAGATTAAGTATAGAGTAAGGGACTTAGTTGGAGGGGGGCAGATCTCCTTAGGAAAGGGAAATAGAATAGGTAGTTATGGATGGATGGGGTAGGGAACTGGAATACAGGAAGGGACAACTAAAATCAAGGGCTCTTGAGGGGTTGTGTGGAATCCTAATTACTGTAGAAGCTTATATATCCAAAGGGGTCCATCCCATGGGAACCCCTAAACAACCCAGGCTTTTGCCAAGACTATTGGTAGCTCTCTTCTAGATAGCAAGTTTCCATTGTCGAAGATAACACCTATAAAATTCAGTGAACACAGAAAAGTTGACAGGTGCCTACATAGAGCCTTCACTCTTACATGCTAGGGTATTTGGTACAGGAAGGTACTTTGCATGCTAAAAATATGTAAACATCACCTCAGCCACAAATTCTTTGATTTACAATGGAGTTCTACCTGTAAGATTTACTAGAGCCATCAGTGACACAAAATTTGTGAGAGTACCCAAACAATATTTAATTTAACTTAAGGCTTGCTGGGCGGTGGTGGCGCACACCTTTAATCCCAGCACTTGGGAGGCAGAAGCAGGCTGATTTCTGAGTTCGAGGCCAGCCTGGTCTACAGAGTGAGTTCCAGGACAGCCAGGGCTATACAGAGAAACCTTGTCTTGAAAAAAAAAAAAAAACCCAAAAAAACAAAACAAAAAAAAAAAACTTAAGGCTCACCCTGGGAGATGGAACCCATGTTTGATCCTGCTTGGTTGACCTAGAAGCTGATACTAGGTAGATAAAGGTCCTAGGGTAAAATGAAGTGAGTGCTGTTGTTCTAAAAAATTTAAAAAGTAGTAATAAGATGACTCCTAATGACATTCTGCTATACTTGTAGATCAGTGCCTTGCTCAGCCATCATCAGAGAAGCTTCCTCCTGCAGCCAATGAGAACAAATAGAGATCCACAGCCAGTCATTATGAAGAGAATGGGCAACCTCGAAACACACAGTCCTGAAAGGGATGTTTCCATCAAATCCTTCCCCTCAGGGCTTGGGAAACACTACAGAAGGCACAGAAAGAGTGTAAGAGCAAGAAGTGATGGAGGACATCAAGAAAACAAGGCACTCTAAAGCAACATGATCAAAGCTCATATGATCTCACATAGGCTGAGGAAGCATGTGCAGGGCTGTATAGGTTCCCACCGGATCATTTTTGTATGTATTATGTCTTCTAGTTAGTGTTCTTAGAAAATTCCTGAGTGTGTGAATGAGTAGGTCTCTGATTCTTGTGCCTTCTCTTGGACTCTTTTCCTTCTAGGTCTTTTTTGTTGGTTGTTTTTTTTTTTTTTTTTTTTTTTTTTTTTTTTTTTTTTTGTCCAATTCCAGTCTGTTAGTTTTTTTAATTTTTAAAATCCTATTTTATTTTATTATTATCCCTTAGAAACGTGCTTGTTTTCTGGAGACTGAAAGGGAGGGAAGATGAGGAGGAACTAAGAGGAATAAAGGGAGGGAAAACTAATTTTTATGTGAATATATTATGTGGGTAAAGAAATTTATTTTCAATTAAAATAAATAAATCACAAAAATATAAAAATATAAGTATGTAACAGCTAGTGTTTCACACCACTGGTTATGAACACATCTGAGAGAGACTAATGTATTTGAACATCTAGATATTATACCACTTGCCAGTTGTATCCATGGATACGTCACTCGATTTTCTTGAGTCTTGATTTTCTTAACTGTCAAATAGGGACATAATTATACCTTTTTCCTCAAGGAAGCTGTAATATATTAGAGGAAGCTTGAAATATATTAGATATAGTAAAAATTGTTTCTCAAGTTTCACTTTAACCATTTCAAGTGTTTATTAGTCATTAATGTGGTGGCTAGAGGCTATCAAAGTATGCAGTAGAGTGATGTCCAACAATCTTTTTCTATCATACAGTGTTTCATGCACTGGAAAACACTGGTCTCTTAGGCATACTTCAGTAAGTATCCTCATTTCAAACCCTGTTTGGGAGCCCAGCATTTCTCAGCTTCTGCAAATCAACAGCAGACCTCTGGCTTAGGCAGAACCAGGAAGGGAATCCAGGAACAAGGTTTAGTGTGGACACTTTTGCTTCTTGTTCCTTTAGATCCATAAATGAACTTGCATGCAAGTAAACAGACACTGGGTACAGCCAATCAATTGAGTAAACTGATCTGGCTCCCCTTCCTGCTCCATTTCTGAGGACACACTTATGGTTTTTTTCTGTTTAGTAAGTTTGTTAAGGTGGAACATTAACTTCTCTGCCCTGTTTACTACCATTGACACATCACTGTGAGGCAGCTGCTGCTTCTCTCTCTCTCTTTCTCTCTCTCTCTCTCTCTCTCTCTCTCTCTCTGTGTGTGTGTGTGTGTGTGTGTATGTATGTTTGTGTGCCTGTGTGTGCCTGTGTATGCATACCTGTGTGAGTGTGAGTGCTTGTATATGTTTGTGTGTCCATATGTGTGATGGGAAGTGCAAGAGGAAGAGACAGACATTAGAACACCCCGGTACTGATAGGAAAGTTAGTAAATATCAATGGGAAGAGGAAAGCCACAGTCAGCACATTTTAAGACTTTATGTGAAATACTTATTCCAGGCATTGATAGGTCTTCTAAAAAGTCTTTACTACCATTTTGGTTTTCCCATAGTATATAAAAGCACAAAGTTTGAAGTTCAAACCATACACGAAATATTGCTTTGGTAAAGGACCTGGAGTGGTTTTCTTAATCTTCCTAAGCCTCACTTTCTCCATTTGAAAAAGTGGGATCAGTATTGGTCTCTGGATCTCAGGGGATGAATTAAAAAGTGTGTGTGTGTGTGTGTGTGTGTGTGTATGCGTATGTGTGTGTCCTTATAATGCAGGCTACTACAGGGGAAATGCTATATGAATTTAAAACAATTAAGATAAAGAAGTTTGGGGTGGTAGTGCATACCTGTAATTCTGGCACTTGGGAGGTGGAGGCAGAAGAATTAGGAGTTCAAGTTTAGTTGTAGCTTCATAGCATTGGAGCTACATCTATCATGAACAAACAGACAGACAAACAAAAAAACAGATAAAAAGAAAAAAGGTCATTTTACTGTCCGTTGACAAACAACGGGACACTTTCACTAAATATTATGCACAATATAAACATCTTTCTAACAGGAATTTAAAGTGTATTTTAAAATCCAACGTTCTTGTCCTTTTGCCTATCTTTTAGAACGAGGAGGCCTATTTCTCCAAGCATATCTCTAGTTACTGTGTTCCATAAGCACTCCACTGTGCTGCTCACTGTACCTGTTCAGTTAAGCACAGGCCTAGCAGCTGGGGAAGTGTCAAAGTCTGAAGAGCAAGGGAAGTGCTGCTTAGAGAGAGTTACTGTGCATGAAAAAACGCTAAGAGAACCAGGCAGTCTCAAACAGAAGGCTGTTAGAGATTCCCGAAGTAATGAGACCAGAACCTGCCTCTCAAATTTGTTTTGTCTCCTGGAAAGGATGCTTTTTTTCCCCCCAAGCAAATCTGCTTTATTGGTTTTTAATACTAAAGTGGGGCATATCTTTGGGATTTTAAATTATTTACATATTTCACACTATTTTGCAATGCTCTGAGACTGGGCAGCACTGAGGCACTGAAAATCAGCTGCCAGGGAGTTGGCTGTTGCCACTTATTTTTAGTCAGAAAGCTGTGCTGGTTCATATAGTTGTTTTCCCAGCTGAAATAACAGAGCAGATTGGTGATGTTTGAACACTGTTAATTGCTGAATGTTCTTAAACTAGTAAATAGGTCTGATTAACTGGAGGCTAAGCACTAACCCAAACAGACCATGTTTGATAAGATAAACATTCCACTCACCTTAAGCCTTCCCTTCAGATAATTTTTCAGTGGTATGAAATGTTAACATAAAAATATTTTATTTTCCATTCAGGTAAATGTTTGGAAAAACTATTTGGTGTATGAATTAAGAAAAGTCTCAGTGTATGAGCAGTAGGTCAGTATCAGCAATGCTTCTCTAATACCATTATTCTTTGAGAGTTAACAAAGAGAAATTCATCTTGGAAACTCCTGATTTACAGTTCATCCTATAACCCTGTCATTTCTGCTTGGGAAATTACAAACAAAAAGTAACAATTTAACTAAGGAACAATGAGCTTTCCATAAATACAATGTAATTTGGGTTCTTTATGAAGCATTTTAAATCTCAAGGCTAGAGAATGTTGTAGAATAAACTTTATTTGTATTCATGCTTTCAAATAATAATTGGAAATATAGCTAAAAATTTCCTTCCATTGTCCAGGTTCCTGAATATTCATGCCAAAATTAAGTTTGAGATTATATTTTAAATTAAGCATTGATGATATGAACCATGCTTATTCTTTTATACTAGAAACAGAGACAGGGAAGCAAGAGTGTCCAGAGTATAGTGTAATGTCCCACCAGGAAATGCCAGGTTTAGCGTACAGCCAGCTTGGCTTTTGAACTTAAACAAATGTTTTAAACTGTTTGTGTCTCGTATTGACAAAGAAACTTCCTTATTAATATACAGTGATGTGCTAGTTCTCTAAAGTTCTTTCTGGCCAAAAAAAATTCAATGTGCTTAATTCTTAAAATTTTGTTAAAACTGACTTTCTTGACTCACTATTGGAAAAAGCAAGTGGAAAAACCAAAAACCTCTTTAAGTACCACAAGCCACCATGGTGAATTCAGATACATTATCTTCCAGGCTCTTGGTTCATGCTTTAAAAAAGTCAAAGTTGAGAGTTGATGGGATGGTTCTACGGACAGAGGTGCTTGCAGAAAAGCCTGATGACCTCCTTGCTAACCTTGGGACCCACATGGTGGACAGGAGAGAACTGACTCCAAATGTAGTCTTCTGTCTTCAATACAAATGCTATGGCATGTGTACTCTCATGCAAATATACACAAATACACATACACACATAGATAAGTGTAATTTAAGAAAAAGTTGAGCTTAAGTAGCACATACGTATTTTTATATATGTATAGAAGCTGTTTATAAACATTTAAAAATGATTGTGAATATAAGCATGTATTTTTCTGTTGGACATTTTTGTGGTATCCTTTAAAGATATCACAAGGCTAAGGATATTGAAACTCATTGGTAGAGACTATCCACACACATATTTATAAATTTTAGTGGATATACTTGTGTAAGAGTCACCCTTTTCTCTATTTATTTCCATAAATTAGAATCCTAGGAGTAGAAATAACAAGTCGAAGGGCTGAAAAAATGTTAAGGCCCTTCAGTATATGATTCTCCAAGGAACTAACTAGATAATGCCATAAAATAATGCAAAACACCAATTTTACCACAATCTGGATAACAATGAATAATTTTACCAAGAATCTAACATATCTTGTGCTTGATATTTCAGGCTTTGCAATTTTAACTAAGCAGGAAGCCATTTATTTCAGATGACCAGTTTGCTCATTCTGGGAAGAGATGTTTCATGGCCACACAATTTGTAAAATTTAAGATTTTAGTTTGGTTTGGTACAGACTGGGATCATGATCTGAGAGTACCTAACTTTAATAACACAATCTCTTCACTTATTTTACCCTGATCATCCTTAGAAAGTGTTTGAGGCAATGCTGGATTGCTCTTTCAGAAGTGACTAAGAGAGATATTGCTCAGCTATCCTATTCTAGATAAAAACAAAATACAGAGAAATTATAAGCAGATAATTATGATACAGGAGACTAAACAGAAGCAGAGACCCCACTGAGATATTCTTGCTTGCACAAATTCAGGGAACCTAAATGAAACCCAAAGCTAACTATTTAGGTTATCTGATTTCAGTTCTTACAATAAAGCTATAATATCCCAAACTATGTATCATTGGCATAAATATAGAAATATAGCAATGAAATAGAATAGAGAATTCAGAAATAGATCCCTACCTATAGGAACAACTGGTTTTCGACAAATATATCATGGTGTATCAATGAGGGGAAGAAGAATATATAACATATACTATTAGACCACCTAAATAGCTGTATGAAAAAAAGTGAACTTTGACTCTTCAACAGTTAAAAAAGGCATCAACTCAAGATGGATTAGTGCAAAATATAAAGTCATGTTTATGGCATTGGGTTTGTCTAGTAATTCTCAGAAATTTCATACTCCAAAGTGTCAAGATATTTTTGGCTTTTCAAGGTGATACATTTAATGTCTGGAAGGTAGGTAGTGGTTAGAACCACTGCTATCTTTTGCATGTGCTGCTGTCCTTCCAAAAGAGTTCAAATGTCAGCAGTGCCAAAGTGATGGCTCAAGCAATGATGTCTTTTTTTTTTGGTTTTTCAAGACAGGGTTTCTCTGTATAGCCCTGGCTGTCCTGGAACTCACTCTGTAGACCAGGCTGGCCTTGAACTTAGAAATCTGCCTGCCTCTGCCTCCCAAGTGCTGGAATTAAAGGCGTGTGCCACCACTGCCTGGCCAAGCAATAATGTCTTTAGTGAATCATAAAACTTCTGCATTGTAAAATAAAGCAGTTGATAAAACAGCAAAACTGAATTTTTTTTTTGTTCTGTGAAAGATGCATCAGAAAATGAAAAAAGCAGCCCACCAATTGGGAGGAAATATTTGTAACTGTGTATCTGACCAAAAGTGTGTATTAGACAAAACATTTTAACCAATACTTGAGAAAATAGCAAGCACATGTACTCATTGAGGTGATGAATAAGTGTTTAGAACCACTTGGCAGTAAAATGCAAATTAGTGTCCATTTGAACCAGAATGACTGGAGTTAAATAGACTGACAGTGTGAAGTACTGGCATAGACTCTCAGCTCTGCTCATAGGGTTACAGAGTGGCTGATTCACTCTAAAACAACTTAATACTGTCCCACGAGGCGAACACTGAATGACCTTACCACTAGCTTATTGACAGTTGCTCAAGAGAAATGAAAAATCATGGTACACAAAAAGTTGCATGCAAGTGTTTATCACCACACTATTCACAATAAATAAAATAGAAACAAATCAATTAGCCAAATAATAAACACTTTCAGAATATTATTTTTTAAGTAAAATAAAAGATTTTGATGTACAACAGTAATAGGGAATACTTGAAAATTATAGAGATTTAAGAAGCAATACTAAATGAAGGATCGGGGTGGGGGGCTGAACTCTCTCAGAAGAAAAAGGGAGAGTGACTGTGGAAAGGGGGTACCAGGAGGTGAGACAGCAATCAGGATGTAAACTGAACAAAGAAACAAACAAATAAACAAAGGAGAGTTCATGCCTAGTGCTATAAACTTAACTAATTATCAGTGGCTGGTGAGATCATAGGCCTTAGAGGGGAACCTACTGCTACCACTTTTTCATACCAGTATAATTTGTAACTGCATTCTAAGTACAATATTATCGCCACATCTGATAAGGATTAATTCTCAGTCCTCATCAAATATGCTTCTTTACGAAGTAGACAGAAACTGTTACAGAAATCCACAAATGGTCAAAATGCACAGAATGAACAACTGACCATGGGATGCTCAACACCAGTTGATAGATACATCTATAATACAATCCTTAAATCTAAGGCTCATTGAATATTACAGAAGGAGATGCAGAAAAGTTGTAAGAGCGAGATAGTCAGACATCTGCTATGCGATGATGTCTTCTGTATATGACAAGATGCTGTAGCCGTGAATTATCAACAAATTGATCACCTAAACAAGACAAGCACAGTGACAACAGTTGACCAGTGGACATGCCAACATGGATGGGATAAGTCTCACAAGACACATTCTTAGACAGAGAGCTATAGTCACTTAAGTGCTGCTGCTGCTGTGTGTGTGTCTGAGAGAGAGAGGGGGGGAGGGGAGGAGAGAGGGAAAGAGAGAGAGAGAGAAATGTGAGTTACTGTTAAACAGAGTTAAGATAAACCCTTTTACTGTCATAGAGAGAAACTGGAATGACAGTGTCATGGCTGGTGCTTGTTCGGCTATTCTTCGGGTCTTGCAATGTACATTTCTTCTAAGAGAGTAGTTGATTGAGGAAGAAGAAAATGCTGAACCTCTCTCTGAGGATGCAAATGCATGGATGCATTTGCAAATATTTTCCTGCAGTCTATTGCTTTTCTTTCTTATTTTATTAACCAGTTGTCTTTTGTAGTGGAAGTGTTTTAGATTTTTATGGGTCTAAATTATCTGGATTTTTATAGATATTTTTTATATATTTAATGTTGTATTTAAATCCCAAATTTTTAATGTTATGTTTAAGATACCTTTACATAATATATGGTCACAATGATTTTCTGTTTTTTTGTTTTCCTCTGTGTAGCTCTTATATATAAATATATGATCTGATCTAATTTTTAGTTGATTTCATGTGTGATATAAGAAAAGGCTCTAAGAGTTCTTTGTTTGTTTGTTTGTTTATTCTAGATATCCAATTGTTCTCTGCTTGTCTCAAAAAGAGATTTCAGATCTGAGTGCTTGGTTTGGGAGTGGATACCGCAGACATAAAGGTTAATGACACAGCCATGCATAGTCTTTACATACAGTAATACACATATCTATAACCCAGGAAATTAGAACACAACTCAGGACTGGTAATTTAAAAATGAGTTTGAGATTAAAGAACAAAACAAAACAAAACAGGGAATTGGCTTTTTTGTCTTCAGGGAAAAGACATGCATATGTGAACTTCATATAGCAAAGTGGCTTCAAATTCTTTCACTTATTTAGTTTCTTAACATGGTAGTTGGCCATGGTTTATTTTGATACATACCTAAATATTTAGATGATAGTAATTCAAATATTGGTGTTTGCTAATGAGCTCACGCTTGGTATGCTTAAAGCTGCAATTATAATGGTGTCTTAGAACTAATTATCCCTCAGCTTGTGCTTCAGAATAGGTCTTTTATGTGGGTATTATAAAAAGTGGCCAAAGCTGGCTTAATGGATGAATGCTGGATTAAGAATCCAGAGACTTAATCTCTGTGCTCTTGTCACATCACCTAACTTCTCAGACCAAGTTTTCTGTTGAGTGAGCACTTCCTGAGTACTCACAATTTGCTGGAAAATGTGAGTTACTGTTAAACAGACTTAAGACAAACCCTTTTACTGTCATAGAGAGAAACTGGAATGACAGTGTCATGGCTGCTGCTTGTTCGGCTATTCTTCGGGTCTTGCAATGTACATTTCTTCTAAGAGAGTAGTTGATTGAGGAAGAAGAAAATGCTGCAACATGAACTTTTGGGATGTATCTGTGGAGAGAACTTCATTTGTAGATATATAAACTAGGAATCCATTCTATGTGAGTGTAAGCAACATTTTGAAAATAGTCCCTCATAGGAGGTGTATTTATTTTCCTATCAAAAGAGAAAGTGAAAAATGTAAAGACTTAGAAGTCTATATAAGCCTTGGTGGGTACTGGGCTTCTAAGTCTCTGTACTGTACTAAAACACATACTATTTCTAATACTTGTTTTTGTTTCCCAAAAAACAAACCTGCAATAACAATATTTTGTTAAAAATAAATTCACATTACTACATCCTAAGAGCATGTATTTGACATAAATCAACATCCTGATACCCCTGTCAGGACTTAGTTTTCAGATGCTGAGTAACATTTTTGAAAATATTTTTAAAAATGCTCCAGCACCTTCCAACTTGAGCCTAAGCATCCTAGGGGTCTGTCTTGTGATACCCAGACATTGAGTCTAGACCCATATTTGTCACCTTGCACAAATCTCAAGTCCAAGTGAATCAAGGACCTCAACATAAAACCAGATACACTGAATCTAATAGAAGTGGGAAAGAGCCTTGAACACATTGGCACAGGGGGAAATTTCCTAAACAGAACTCCAGTGGCTCATGCTCTAAGATCAAGAATTAATAAATGGGACCTCATGAAACTGGAAAGCTTCTGTAAGGCAAAGGACATAGTCAATAAGACAAATCGGCACCCTACAGATTGGGAAAAAAATCTTCACTAACTCCTTATCTGATAGAGGGCTAATATCCAAAATATATAAAGAACTCAAGAAGTTAATCACCAAAAAACCAAACAACCTAATCAAAAAATGGGGTATAGAAGTAAACCTAGAATTCACAACTGAAGAATCTCGAATGGCTGAGAAGCACCTAAAGAAATGTTCAAAGTCCTTAATGATCAGAGAATGCAAATCAAAGTGACCCTGAGATTTTACCTTACACCAACCAGAATGGCTAAGATCAAAACCTCAGGTGACAACAAATGTTGGCGAGGATGTGGAGAAAGAGGAACACTCCTCCATTGTTGGTGGGATTGCAAACTCATACAACCACTCTGGAAATCAATCTGGAGTTTCCTCAGAAAATTGGAAATAGGTCTACTTGAAGACCCAGCTATACCACTCTTGGGAATATACCCAAAAGCTGCCCCAGTATGCCACAGGGGCACATGTTCCACTATGTTTATAATGGCCTTATTTGTGATAGCCAGAAGCTGGAAACAACTTAGATGTCCCATGACCGAAGAATGGATACAGAAAATGTGGTTCATTTGCACAATGGAATACTACTCAGCTATTAAGAATGAGGACATACTGAGTTTTGCAGACAAATGGATGGAACTAGAAAATATCTTCCTGAGTGAGGTAACTCAGACTCAAAAGGACATGCATGGTATGTACTCACTAATAAGTGGATATTAGCCACAAAAAAAAAAAAAGTACAGAATACCCAAGATACAGTCCACAGAACTCACAAAGGTCAACAAGCTAAAGTGCCTAAGTGAGGATGCCTCAGTCCCACTTGGGAGAGAGAAGAAAGCAATCACAAGTGAGGAGGGAGGGGCCTGGAAGGAAAAGTGGATAGGGGTGGGGGAGAGTGTGGGGGCAGAAGGGAACTTGAGCTGATATTGGATGAGGGAAAAGGACTGAAGCCCTGAGGGCCACCAGAAAGAATGGAAACAGGCAACCTCAGAAAATAGGAGGTTGGGGCGACCCTCCAGAATGCACCAGAGACTTGGGAGGTAAGAGACTCTCAGGAATCAAAGGGAGGGACCTTAGATGAAATGCCTGACAGTAGGGAGAGGGAACTAATAGAGCCCACCTCCAGCCCACCTCAAGACAGGGCATCAAGTGAAGAATGGGGTTGCCATCCCACAGACACATCTCTGACCTATAATTGTTCCTGTCTGAAAGAATTACAGGGATGGAAATGGCGAAGAGCCTGAGGAAAAGAAGGCCCAGTGACAGGCCCAAAGTGGGATCCATCTGAAGGGGGGGTCCTAAGGCCTGACACTATTACTGAGGCTTATGGAGTGCTCCCAAAAGGGCACCTATCATGACTGCCCTCTGAAAGACCCAACAAGCAGCTGAGAGAGTGAGATGCAGATATTTGTACCCAACCAATGGACAGAAGCAGCTGATTTCTGTTGAATTAGGGAAGGCTGAAAGCAGCTGAGGAAAAGTGCGATCCAGTAGGAGGACCAGCAGTCTCAATTAATCTGGACCCCCAGATCTCTCAAACACTGGACCTCCAAACAGACAGCATACACCAGCTGATATGAGGCCCCCAACACACATACAGTAGAGGACTACCTGGTCTGTTTTCATTCAGAGATGATGCACCTAACCCTCAAGAGACTGAAGGCCCCAGAGAGTTGAGAGGTCAGGTGGGGTGGGGGATGGGGGCATCCATGTGGAGACAGGGGGATGGGAGGAGGTGTGGGATGTGGAGCATTTGGTTGGTGGATGAGGGGGACAGAGAATGAAATATGGAGTGTAAAATTACTTTAATAAAAAATAAAAATAAAAAAGATAGGTTTTGATACTTTGGTTGAGATCTCCCTATAATTTTGTCTGGCTAACCTCTGTATATATCCACACACCCATGTCCACCACACCCTCATTACTTTTTCTCGGTAGGAGAGAAGCTAGGGCAGTGTTAAACTCTAAAGCTATAAATAAGCTAAGCTGACATTGTTCCCATATAACTATATAATCTTGATTTGGCAAATGTAAAATTTAGGATCAACCATTGTTTAAGTGTTCTTTTATATGTCTTAATTATGCATTCCATATTGAAACTGCCATAATCTATTAGTCAGAGTGCTTAGTCTCAAATGATAGAAATTTCATTCAAATTAGCTGAAGCAAAAGTCAAATTTGTTGATTCTTTTAACTACAAAGTCTAGGTGTGGAGTTGTCTTTTGTGTGGCTAAACCAGGTGATCTGTAAGATTCCTGTTTCCTGTGTCATTTGGTTCAGCATTCCCCTAGGACTCAGACTCATCCTTGCACAGCTGCTCTGCAGATGCTACTCATTGGTGACACAGCACCTCCAGACTTACTCAGGATTTGTAATTCTGAAGCAGAAGAGGACTCTTCGGAGTTTATATGGAAGAAGTCACCAAGAGACTCTAGCCAGTAAGGCCTGAGTCCTATGCTTACCTCTGTGCTCCAATCCTCATGAATAGTAGAAAACTGGCTGCTCTAGGAGCTGTCCCAGCTCTTAGAGATAGGAAAGAGAAAGGTCCTTTGACAAACTCTTCAGACATCCATGGGGGAAAGAGTATCAAGTTTCTTGGGTGTGTTAGACACAAACACAGGGTGTTTATACCACGTGAGAAGGTGTTGTTAGAAAACTTAACATGCAAGCCACACTAGTGTTCATTGACCACAAAGATGCAAATCTGCTTGGAGAATCATTGTGTTGTTTATTTAATCTCTAATTATAGTCTATTTGACTTCTTCCTTGCTTAATCTTTTGTGTGGTAATATGAAAGCTTTCATGTAATTGGCATACATTCTATTGATACTAATTTCAAATTGTAGCATTTTATAAATATTCTCATTGCATTTTTTTGTATAAATCATGACAGTTTCATAATAAAACTACAAATATTACTGAAAAACATTATTAAAACATACCCATTTCTGATAACTTAGATCTGCTGATGGCAGTCACTGAGAATTTAAAAAGAATCTAAGTGGAATTGATCCAATACCTTGTAGGCTAAAGAAGTCCTTTTAGGTAACCACAGTCACAAGCAGCCTCCAGCAAACCACTTCCCCTGTGTGGAGTATTTTCAGTCTCTAGACTGTGACTGTGATCAACTTTTGGAAGTTGCAGAACATTTATGAAGGAAAGAATTACACTCATGTATTTTTTTAAATAGCAAGTCTATATGCAGTGTTTTTATCCTTATTGATTATGATAACAACAACAATACTAAAAGCCATGCCATATGTACAGATCAAATGAAACATTTAAATACAACATAGTAGAAATCTTTGCCTCTCAAAGACAAATAATAATATGAAAGTTCACTGGTGCTTTAGAAAGTATGGGGAATGAAGTGAGAAGTAAAGGCCCTGTTCTATAGTTATCATTAGAACTTCTTGGACCATGTCCAGAGCTCTTTGTGAGTGTGTGAGTGTGTGTGTGTGTGTGTATGAGTGTGCATATATATGTCTGTGTAACCAGAATTCTTGTGGCATAGTTAATTTTAGCAAGCCATCTTGTTCTTCTAATCTTTGCCATAAAATCAAGAACATTGTGTGAGAGGATGACTTGTTCCTAGGCAATACACTGACATATTTAATGGCAGAGTCAACTTACCTTCTGATGGTTTAGAACAACAAGGATGATTACATGATTTTCTAATAAATGAATGTTCCATAATTTAACTATTCATATGCAATAATTATATGTAAACACAGATGAGAAAGCTGGACTGCCAGGTCATGTGATAAGGTCTTCTTCATGTGGCTTTGTTATTTGGCTAGAAATGCTACATCTCCTAAAAATTTTATTCCACAGTTATACATAGTAGGGAAGGAGGATGGAATAGCAGTGTGGATGGAAGTGATCCACTGGGTCCTTATGACAGTGAGTGAAGAGACTATTGGAGGAGAAAAAATGTGCAAAGCTTGCAGATAGACCAGGTCAATATGATAGGTAATAGAACAGTGTAGCAGGATTTTTCCTGTCCAGTTAATTTAATTGTTGTTAATACAACAAGAAGCCTGTGATTGGACAGGGAAAAGGGAGGCAGAACGGAGAGTGTCAGAGATGGAGAGAGATGGAGGAGACAGGAAGGAGGAGGAAGAAAGATGCAGCAAGAGGATGATGATTCAGATTCCCCGTGGCTTTAAATAGCCACAGGTAGCTATAAATATCATAAAGGACAGAATAATTGGGATGAACTTGTGTATTCTAGGTGGGCAGCTTCTATCATTGTCTATTGACTCTGAAATTCTTGTGTGGAAATTTTGTGAATTGAGAATTTATTGATATATAAATCTGACTGGTTAATTATAAGCTTCAAGAGTTTTGTTTGACTGGGTTACTGGAAGGTGGGACCACCTACTACAGGGGATTTATGGCTGAGAAGATACGGGCAGTTATGAGATAAGCAAACAGGAGCAGGGAAGACCACGACTGGTCTCTGCGGGGGCTAGATTAGAGACAGAGGCAGCGAGACCACTCCCTGGGCAGAGAGGAGCTGGGAGTAGCATGAGAACTTGCCGTTCTTTTTAATATTTCCTGCAAGAGAACAGGTTGTGTTAATGAAAATATTGAAAATATAGAACAGAGAACAATGGCATGAGAATGATTGAAAAAAAAAAAAAGGTCTCCAACTACAACTCTATAATATATCAGTCAATTGCAAGGTCAGAATGAAGATAGTTTCAGGTGGGAAAGATTGATAAACGTTATCTCCCTTGAAGCTCTTCTTAGAAACCCACATAAACAGATAATTCAAAAAAGACAAAATCCTCTGACCAAGACAGAGGAACTCAGCACAGAGACCACCAAGAAAATCTCACTAGGCATCAAGTCTAGGGGGCCACAAGTGACCAGTTGAATGAAGTGACAGGGTTAAAATCATCCTATAAGGCCGTGACACTTACAAAGTGATGATATTGTGGTGGATCTGATGGTGCATGTCAAAAGATTATTAGAAACTGGAGTATCACTGAATTGAGGAATTTTAGCAAAAATATCCTTTAAACAGTTTAATAACTAGAAGAAATATCAGTACTTATAAAATTGATTATTCATGGGAAGAATGCCTAGACACTGATAGATGCAATGGGAGTACCATGTTTTTGTTACTATTTGATTATGTTATCAAATGTTTCAGTTATTTTGATTTAAAATTAAAACCAAGGTAAAGTTAAAGATCTTTACTTAGATAAGCTATGTAAAGATATTGACAATAGGAGAAACTAGATGTAGGCTATATGAAAACTTTCTTCACAATTTTAATGTAAATCTTAAACTATTATAAAAGTACAGTTGTCTGTAAAGGTCACAGAAACAAAATGAGTATACTATACATTATAACATAGTAAATTAAATGAACATCAACATGTATTATGTTGTTAACAGATATTCCCTGTACACAAATATTTAAAATTATTCAGTATTTCCAATGTTATTATTTCCCACAGAAACATGTGCTTTAAAAATAATATCTTTAATTAATTGGCAGACATCTTTCTCATTAGTGGAGTAATATAACCTTGAATCTCTTCTCATTTCTGTCTTAAGCCCATTAGTTCTAGCAGAGTGGATGCAGAGGACATAGCAAAGAGCTTGAGAAGGGCTCTGCCATATCTGTAACCTGGCTGTGTTCTCCATGGACTCTTGTGCCTTCTCATTTTCTTATCAGTTTGTCTAAGTAATTGTCCAGTTTCAAAGGTAATCAGCGATTGTCGGATGGCACAGTGAAGAAGAGTGGCTTCTGATGCTGGGAGGAGGAGCAGAACTTTGTCCTTGTGCTTCAGACATGTATGGGGCATCCTGTTACTGTCATCAGTACAGTCAGAAAAACGACAAGTCCAAGAGCTTGGTATTGACTGAAACAAAACCATGCTGAACATACAGTGCCCTTTATACCTCTTGAGATGATTTTGCTTTCCTTATTATTTTTTATACTTTCTAAATCTCCCTTTATGTTTTTAAAGTACTAGACATTTCAAGAAACAATTCAGTGCCCTGTTTTCTCTTAGTGGATCTAGCAAATGAAATGACAGCCTGCAGTAGCAAAATATCCAAGCTTTAAGATTATATTATAAAATCCCTAATTGGTATACTAACCTATAATTTTCCTTTCTTTTTTGGCATCACCCATATTAAACCTTGTACTTCTAGTTTCCCCCAATCACATAATTATCAGATATTCTTGTGGGTTTTAAAAGGTATTTTTAAAATCAGATTCTTCAATTAATTGGCCAGTGTGCTTCCATCACATGTAATCTCTTGTGCTTGGATGGGTCACAGTCTAGTTCAGTAGCTGGACACAGTCAGGCCCTTTCCAGCTTTTTTTCCAATCATTTCTTTATTAAATGTTACACTATTTTCTGCCTGAAGTGAGGCATTTCAGGGTTGTAAGTGCTTCTTATTGTACATACAGATTGAGCTGCTATTTCTGGGTGTGAAGCAGATTGGTCATCTTTGGGTTTGTTGATATTCACCATGTCAGTAATAGCTGTCATGGCCTTTCCTTGACTTTTGAACTAGCTTGTTATAAGGAAGGGCAGAATATCTAATTACCCAACCTTACCAATATTTATATGTTGAAGCTTTTACCCCCAGTGCATTGTGGTACTGGGGGTGAGGTCTTTGGGGGAGTAGCTAGGTTCAGAAGCAGTCTTCATGGCAGACTTTCAAAAGGGGGCTTAGCACCCTTAAAAGGAAGAAAACAACCAGTACCTGTCCATGCTCCCCGTGGCTGCACACTGAGGAATGGCCACATGAGCCCAAAGTAGAAGATGGCTATTACCTATCCAGGGAGAAAGCTCATAGCCAAGAGGAAAATCTGTTGAATTCTTAATCTTGAAATTTCTAGACTATGACAAATGTCCATTAATTAATCTACCCAGTTTATGATAGTTTGTTATAGCAACCTGGGGTTTTATTTATTTATTTATTATTTATTTAGGTTTTTTGAGACAGGGTTTCTCTGTATAGCCCTAGCTGTCTTTGAACTCACTCTGTAGACCAGGCTGGCCTCAAACTCAGAAATCCCCCTGCCTCTGCCTCCCAAGTGCTGGGATTAAAAGCGTGCGCCACCACTGTCCGGCACAACCTGGGGTTATTAAGACACATAATATCTTCACCATTTCCAATGATATATTGAATTAAATATAAATATATAAATATACAAAATCTATATAAATAGCATAGGACTGGTGTTGCTATTGAACTTTCTTTGGACCTACTTCCTTTAGCCCCAGGACCACACTCTAAAACCAAATAAAATTAGACTATTTTGGAGGGTTTCATAAATTCCTTATTCATTCTCTTTTTTATCATGCTCAGATTTTGTCAGCCTAGGTAAGTACTGTGCATATGTGGTATGTTTTCTTTCTCTGGTGTCTGTACTCCCCACATACAGGGCTATAATGCCCTGCTTCCCTTAGAAAGCCACCTCTCCCTTTACTTATTCCTCAGTCCATGACTTTGAAGGGAGACTTACTTCAGTAATGGATCTGGAGCAAAGCATATAGAACATTTTTTTTTTTTTTTTTTGCTTTTTTGTTTTTTGTTTTTTTGAGAGAGAGTTTCTCTGTGTAGCCCTGGCTGCCCTGGAACTCACTCTGTAGACCAGACTGGCCTTGAACTCAGAGATCCACCTGCATGTGCCACCACTGCCTGGCTTGAACATTTTTTTTAAGTGTGTCTTTTATATTTTGAGATTATAATGTAATTATATCATTTTCCCTTTCCTGTGCCTCCGCAATAACCCAACCCTTCTGCTCTTTCAAATTCATTCCCCATCCCCACCCCGCCACCTTTCAAAGCACATGTTCAAATCAAAACAGCTAGAGAATTACATCTTCCTAATCTTACTGACTGGGTCTGAGGTGAATATGTGATTCATTTCAGGCCAATAAGAGGTAGACTGAAGGTTTTTTTCCTGACATCATTGGGCAGCAGATTTAAACCTGTACAGAGGAAAACGATTCTGAGAGATGGAGTAAGAGAGAAAAAAATTGGGTTATAGTACTTGATGCCTGAATCCGTTTTCAGTGAGTAAATTAAATTTCCTCTTTGCTTTAGATGGGTTTAAATTTGACTTCATATTAATTTAAACCAAAACACTGCTTAGTAACAAGATTAACAAGTTTATAGCTATCAAAAACTATGCAGAGCTAGCCTTGGCTTGCAACTTGACTGCTCCCAGATGAGCTGCTGTGTCCCACCACAGTGCAGTGGCCAGGTTGCCCCACCACAGTGCAGCTGCTAGGTCGCTCACTTCATGCACAAAGCTGGTCATGGACAAAATCATTGACAAAATTGGACTTGTTGAGAAAAATGATCCAGTAAACCTTCAATACACTCTTGTGACCACAGCCTTGCTCCCATTCTGCAGAAAAAGGAGGAGAGCGAAGAGAAGGGAAGAGGTAAACTAGGAGAAGAGAAGAAGAGGAAGCAGGGGAAAGGGGAAGGGAGGACAAACGTCTAAAAGTACTCTCTCACTTTTATTTCCATGATATGCCCAGGAACAGTAATAGCTCTCAATAAGATTCCCAATATGTTTTGGGGGTACTATCTCACTTTTATTTCCATGATATGCCCAGGAACAGTAATAGCTCTCAATAAGATTCCCAGTATGTTTTGGGGGTACTATCACACTTTTTTTCGGAACAAGAATAATTTTTTTAACCAGTATGATATTCAATGACTGTTAGGCCCCAAACCTTTATTATGTCCTAATTTTAGACCTTATTGAATTTGTTATGGTATCTCAATGATTTCTGAAATGCAAAATAAACTTTCTTTAGAAAGAAAGACAGAAGAACAGACAGAAAGACACACACACACACACACACACACACACACACACACACACACACACACAGACTTGGGTGAGGGAAAAAGGAGAGGAAAAGAAGTCCTTTATTTCCAAGGTTAGCCCATTAGTTACTTGTATTTTTAAAAACTAAGCAGTGTTTTACATTATGCATTTAAGCACATTCATTTCTTAAGTGGCCTTTATTTGGGGAAGGTGGTTTCTTTTTTAATGATTTGTTTAATTTTACTTTATGTTCATTGGTGTTTTGCATGGTATATGGCATGTCTATGTGATAATATCAGGTTCCCTGAAACTGGAGTTACAGAGAATTGTGAGCTGCCATGTGGATGCTAGGATTTGAACCCAGGTCCTCTGAAAGAGCAGCTAGGGCTCTTAACCACTGAGCTATCTCTCTAGCCCTTAAACACATTCTTATAATGTACTCTACTCTCCTTTTTATGTCTTTCTTTACCCTAAATAAAGACTTATGTTTTATGACTAACAACTCCTTTCAAGGCTTTTTGTTGTTCAAGCTACTCAGCTTCTTGTGTGTTCTAACGTTATTTAGGGCTCAGTTACCTCATATGTAAAGGGCATTGGGTAAAGTTTAGTTTAGACTCCCTTCCAGTCCTATGAATTCATAGAGATGTATTTTTTCACCTCATTCCACTCATGATCCATAGACAGTTAAGTAAAAACACATTCAGAGTGCTCAATTTTCAGAAAAATAATGCCAAATTTTTGGTACTTCTATGACCTGCAATTTTAATTTTAGAATATTTCAAGTTATATGCAATGATCAGTAGCTGTCATAGAGTGATCATGAGCTCCACCCTGAGTCCAGGTTCTTGCTATGTCTTCATTGTAATAGGGGTTTTTGATGAAACTCTGCATTTATCTGACTGATGCACAAACAACAATTTTTAGCTTAATTCTTAAGAGGCCTGCATGCTTTCCCCGCTACTGTGTGTTTCTGTTTTTGGGAGCTTAGAAGAATGACACAGGAGACATATCTTCATATCTGAATGGGAACTGGAGCTTGCCTAGGCACTGAAAACTGAAGTTGTGCCTTTCTCCTGAGCCCAGCTTGATGAGCTGACCTGTAATTTGAAGATAAATAATTATTAACTCTGGTATGGCCTAAGACAGCATTTTGTAACAACTAACTGACACAATAGGCACCCACAAATATAATTATAGAACAGTAGACAATGAGGTGCTTTGGCATACATCCTGCTCCTCAAACCCATGGTCCATCCAGCATACTCCACCAAAACTGCGTTCTTTGTTACTTTGATATGTATCTTCACACAGTTTCTTTATAGCAATGCAAATCAACATGCATATATAGTAACAAATTTATATGCACATATGTAATATGTATGAAGATTATATAGTCTTTATTCTTTGTTTTTTACAAGTTGCTTTATTCATAATATCTTGAGTATGCTTACAGACTGTGGGTGTGGTGGTTTGAATAGGTATGGCCTCCATAGACTCATGTGTTTGACTGTTTGTCCAATAGAAAGTGGCACTATTAGGAGGTTTGACCTTGTTGGAATAGGTGTGGCCTTGTTGGAGGAAATGTGTCACTGAGGGCTAGCTCTGAGGTTAAGTCTGGCCAGTGTAACAGTCTCCTTCCACTGCAGGTGGATTAAGATATGGAACTCTCCGCTCCTTTAGCACCATGTCTGCATGTATGCCACCACGCATCCTACCATGACAATAATGGACAAAACCTCTGGACCTGTAAGTCTGCCCCAACTAAATGATTTCCTTTATAGGAGTTGCCATGGTCATGGTGTCTCTTCACAGCAATAAACCCCTAAGACACATAGATATCACTATATAGAAAACATTCTGAGTTTTCTGCAGTTGTGCAATATTATATTAAACAGTGTTATAAAAGAATCCACATACCTGTTGATGCATAATTGGTTTGTTTTCCATGTTTTGTTATAATTCAATTATATATATATGAAATATATATGAAAATATATGAATATTTGTGGAAAATTTCTGAGGATTAGAAATGTTTACACATCAAATTTTGTTACTACCAAGCTGTCACTTGTAAGGAAACAAGGGATTTTTAACTTAGAAGAGATATTGTAAATATCTAACAAATTTTCCTTTAACTTGGAGGGAGAAAAGTAAAAGTTTCACACTGACAACCATCCAACAGACTTTCTAGGACATGATATGCCTGTCAAACTGCTTTCTAAATCACATTTATTTCTTCAGAGTAATGCTACTCTTCTCTTTGGGTAAAGCTTTCTCAGCTTTTGTCCCTGGTGACCTTAGATCCTCCTAAGCGCTCAAAAGACAAAGAATAGATGACTAGTGTGTGCTCTTTTGTAAGTGGCATGTATATATCACTTCTTCCAAGGCTCAGAGAATATTACAAAGGAAAAGATGAAAAGGACAAACACAGAAAGACTGTAAGAGTGGAAGGAAGGTGTAGGGAAAGACTTGAAATACTGACTTGTATACAATTCACAACTGTTGAGCTCTTGCACTTACAGGATTGCCTGCACAAGATTGGCCCCATCAGATTGTCATGGAGGTCTCATATCTAGATACAAGCTGGTGGGAGAGAGACTTCTTGGTGGTATAATCACTATAAGGTGTCCATATTCATATAAACCAACTCAGTCAAGCTCTTGTGAACAATACTAATGCAATTCATTAGTTCACACAATGGGGAGTGCATTCATGTGCTAGCATCTGTGTTCACACACACACACACATGCATACACACACACATGAGAGAGAGAGAGAGGGAGAGAGAGAGAGAGAGAGAGAGAGAGAGAGAGAGAGAGAGGAAAGGGGAGCTAATTAAGAAAAGGTGATTAGCAGGAGTAGGAGGGAGCAAAGAGAAGATTACAAGCTGTAATATATATGTATGAATATAGTCAAAATATATTTATGTACAAGTATGAAAATGCCACAAACCCATTAAATATAATTAATATATACTAATAAAAACATTTAAAATCTGTAATTATAATTGCTGGTTAAAGCATGTTTTTAAAAATGAATGTGTTTCAATTTTTTAGTGGATAACTCATGAAGCAATTAAAAAAACCATCTTGACACTGGAGAAATGTCAACAGTTAAGACTGCTTACTGGTTTTCCAGACATCCTAAGTTTTATTCTTAGCACTCCAGCTGTGAGGCTCACAATTGCCTACAATTCCAGCTCTAGGGGATTCAATGCCCTCTTTTAGCTTCCATGGCCAATATATACATGTTACACATACACATGCACACACACACACACACACACACACACACACACACAGAGCTGCTTTTTAAATAATCTAATGTTCATTTAATTCTCCTAAACAGGCTTGGGATGTTGATCCTGGATGGAGTCCTAGTGTGTGAGGACTTTGCTCTAATATACGGCACTGTTTGCAGCCCCATAGGAGGAACAACAATATGAACCAACCAATACTCCCAGAGCTCCCAGGGACTGAACCACCAACCAAAGAGTACACATGGAGTGACCCATGACTCCAGCTGCATATGTAGCAGAGGATGGACATATGTTGCCTTGTTGGACATCAATGGGAGGAGAAGCCCTTGGTCCTGTGAAGGCTCGATGCCCCACTATAGGGGAATGCCAGGGCCAGGAAGCGAGAGTGGGTGGGTTGATGAGCAGGGGGAGGGGGAATGGGATAGGGGGGTTTCAGAGGAGAAACCAAGAAGGGGAATAAAATTTGAAATGTAAATAAAGACTATATCTAATAAAAGAATGAAGAAATCTCCCATCACTGTGAGTTATGAGCATTAATATGCTGGTTTTACAGAAACTCAGAGAAAGGGTTTGGGTTTCCACTATTGCTTAGACAGTAAGAATGATCATAGTAAAGGTAATAAATATTTGTTGAAAATTTACTATTTGCCAAGCATATTCCTAGGCCCACTTTGTGTGGATCATCTCAATGTCAACAGTTGTTTGTAGCTACCCTTAATATCTTCCTTTTACAAGTGAGTAAGGGTTTAAGGAAATTTAAATAAGTTTTCCTGGTTGTTCAGCTAGGAAATGGTAGTGTCAGACACATAGCTCCCAAGTTGTTCTTTTGGTCACTTTGAGATGTGTTTGGCTAAATGCTAGTATTCGAGTGTGGTTAATGCTGTGAAGGTATTTCGGGGACGTGACTCAAGTCACGTTAGTAAGAGAGGTTATCCTAGTTTATCTTCAGGGTCTGACTCAATCACCTGCAAGGCCTTTAGGACAGAGCTGACAGGAAGAAATGCTCTCTGTGGACTAGATTTCAGCTGCCTGTGGCCTCCAGCCTGCTCTTTCTGTTGGCTTCCACTGCCTTTCAGATTTGCTTCATCAGCCCCACATTTTCGTACACTGAGTTTGTATACAAGTCTTCCAACACTGAAGTCTTTGTTATTGTTTTGGCTTTTGAGTGTATCTTAGGTTAGACTGGAACTCATAATCCTTTCCCCAGTCATTGCTGGGACTGTAGGTATGTACTGCCACACCCAGATTACAGTGTCTTAGTCAGACGTTTCCCACAGGATACAGCTCTGTGCTTGTGCACTGACACGTTTGTCTAAGTTCAAAGCTCAAGCAATAATTAGAATGCTGCACTCATCCCTGTATAGAGCAAATTGGGAATTTGAACTCTAGTCCAGTGCTCTGTGTACATGCTTTTTAGTCACACGTTGTGCTTAACACACCATGTCTCATCCTGCTAAGTTTTCTATTTTGTGCAGTCCAACATTATAAGCACCGTGAAGGACACCAAGATTTCACCTTACTTTCCTTGAAGTGTGTCACACACACTGAACACAGCCCTATTGTCGAAGTCACTGTCACATCTCCTTTACATTTGGTCAAATGTGAGCATTCATTTTGTCTTGATTTCCTCTCACCTTTCTTTCTTAATGTTTCACTTTTTAGGCTTTAATAGTTTAGAACTTAACGTTGCCGTTCTCTATCTTGTCTGTGATTGGAGATTATCCAGGTAGTTTAAACCCCAGTGACAGAGGAAGAGGATGTCTCCAGGAATCTCTGGGGCTCTTGTAATCAGGACTATAGTCCCTCTAGGGTAGACCTCTGGCAAATATTGCCAAGTCAAGTTCCCCAAATTTGAATTTTCCTAATGAATACAGTTGGGTTCAGAGATGTGGCTTACTAAAGATAAATCCTAATTCCAAGGTGAAAATGTTATAGAAGAGCCAATTTGGGAAATTAACTAAAGGATGGATCCCAAAACAATAATTTCTGGCTTTCACTATCTTTACTTGTAGTTTTCTTCTTAAGTAAAATACATTTTTTAAAAAAAGATTTCTCTAATCTCACCTCAATTAGTGTCATAATAAAATTCTGTGCTAAAAAAGGTAAGACTGTCTTTCTGGACTTCCTTATAACTTAGCAAGCTCATTTTTAATTGTTAAAATTCCAGTTAATACTTTTATTTACTATGGTTTCAAGTTTCAGGTTCTCAGATATTTATTTTGCTGATACTAAAAACAAATAGCAGTTGGTAAAGCAGGTAGATTTATTGCCAAGAGTCAAGAAGCCTTTGTTTTGGAGCACTAGAAAAAAGACTCATTTTAATTTTTATTATCACGATAAGTAATGATTTTATTATTATTATTCTATAAAGATAAGGAAAGTAGACGCAAAACAGTTGGATTCTCATATTATCATCGACCATTCAAAATGAAGACTAGGATTTGTTTTGGACATAGAGATTGCAAAATCAATTATATTTAAATGGATCAAAGCTCTATGAGCTTATAAAATATGGAGGTTAACAATGTATAGTAGAGTTTATATGGAGAGCATTTTATCAGATCAAAACTGGAAAGCACATGCACCTTATTTTGAACTGTCTTGGAACGACTGTGAAAGCCACGGTGCTTTTGTAGGCTTACTTGGAGTACTGGATACCTGCACTGGCTCAGTGCACTGCCTGAGTTTCCTGCCAGGGAAGCAAGATGTTTTAGGCTTATGTGAGCACAAACATGGTGCCAGGGGTTGCCATTCATTATTATTATGGAGCTTCCAAGTTTGTAGCCATATTCTCCTCTCCTCCCCTTCTCCTCTTCTTCCTTACCCTCTCTCCTCCTCTCTCCCTTCTCTCATCTCCCCTTCCTTTCCCTTCTCTTCCTTTCTTCCTTTTTTTTTTTTTTTTTGAGTCAAGATTTCAGAATGTGGCTTCCACTAACCTGGAAATCACTAAAGTTTATGTAAGTACACACACACACACACACACACACACACACACACACACACACAAAAGCGGGATGAATTTGAAAAACATCAAGGTGGGAAGTTACATGGGAAGGTTTGAAGGGAAGAAAGGGAAAGGGGAAATGATGTTATATTTTAATCTAAAAATATTAAACAATTATTGAAATATGTAAAGGCATGCATAAATTGGTTTGAAACATGAGGGTTCATTTAATAATCCTCCTGCCTGAGCCTCCAAAGTGCTATGATTTTAGGTGTGTGCTACAATATTTGGTTCCTGGATTGTTTTCTTAAAGTGGGTGCTGTAATGCAAAAGAACATTTTTGTAAGGATCAGGGGATTTTCCAAGTGTGGCCCACTCAGTCCTTGTCAGTATGTAGGCTGCGGAGGTCTCTGCAATCCTAACTATAAACTCTTATTAGAGAACTCGGGTTTCAGTCCTGCTTCCTCACTTTCTCGGTGTGTGACTTGTTCTTATGCCTGACCGCACTGCTCTGGATTGCTATCACCCTCTTTAGGCACATAGCAGGTTTGCCTCACTGGAGGTAACTCATGGCCACATGACTTTAGGGAAGGGAGGACTCAAAGTACAAAGCACCAAATTCTCTTCCCTTTGCATGGCAACTAGCTTCGTATCAGACAATAGAATATGCCATATTCTCTATCCCTGAGTAACAACTGCAGAGAACAAAGTCCCAGCTGTGTCATGACAGACAGGTGGCCCAAAGGACAAATAAGTATCTGTTGTTTGGCGGCACTAAGGTCTGCGGCTGTTAATTATTATGATCTCACCTGTCTTCACAAACATAGTGACCTTAGACAAATATTTAACCTCTGTTAGTTTTCTTATCTATAGTATAATAATAACAGTATCTAGTGGGTGTTGGTATGAAAACTAAGGGAGTTTATCCAGTTAAAGTACTTAGCACATGACCAATCATTAATTAGAGTTGCTATCATCATCCTCATCGTCATCATCAGCAGCAGCAGTAAGTAGCATTTTGTAAAATCATGTGAAAAAAAATGTGTATTTTTAAATCACATGTTTGCCTTCTTTACACACAGACCTTTTAAAAATTGTTTCCTTACATATTGTTCTAAAATGTGTCTGCCACATTCTTCTAATCCTTTTATAACCTAAGTAGTTTTTAAGAATTTAGTATCCTTTGGGAGGTCAGTTGATAAATGATATTATTTAGCTAAGCAGACTGGGCTGAAAGGCAAAGAGAACCTGTACTGGGGTATTTTGACATTGTTTCTCTGTATTTTAATGGCATTTTTTCTATTATTTTTGCTGTTTTCAGTGCACTTTATACAAAAATTCCTTTTGAATGTCCTTGAGGTTCCTTTAATCCTGCTTAAATTTTGGAAAATATTAACCAATTTTGTCAGAATTATGCATAATTTAAAAGAAAGTAGTGTGAAGTAAGTGGCTACTTGGTAAACAAACATTGCTACAATTGTATGTATTAACCTCCTGATAGTGTGTGTGTGTGTGTGTGTGTGTGTATGTGTGTGACAGAGAGAGAGAGAGAGAGAGAGGGAGGGAGAGAGAGAGAGAAAGAGAGAGAAAGACAGAGAGAGAGAGAGAGAGAGAGAGAGAGAGAGAGAGAGAGAGAGAGAGAGAGAGAGAGAGAGAGAGATTGTGTTTGTCATGTGATTTCATATGTGCATGAAGTGTGGAGGTCAGACAACTCTTAAGAGTTGGTTCTTTCCCTGACCTTGAGGGATTCTAGTGGTTCCTGTCATACTGATAATCCCTGCAACTTTGCTAGGCAATGGCAATAATGGCACCTATTTTTCAAAGTGGTTATACCGATAGGCATATACACACTAGGTGTGAAAGATTTAAAGTCTGTAAGAACAACTTAAAAGGTGTGTGGCTTTTCTTCTATGACTTGGAAGTATTTTCTTTAGAGATTTATTTAATATATCTAGATATGTGTTTCTTATTGGATATTTTAGACTGCTGCATGCACCACAAGATGAGGATAACATTGTTCATAGCAGCATCCCATACAATTAAAGAGAATCTTAAAAAACCTCAAGGGATGCGACACTTGGATTCATTTCATAATTGAACTTGGAAGCATGTGTATCTTTGGGATGATGACTTGGGGTCTTTTGGGTTTCCATTGGTAGTCTAACTGGAGTATATGGTTGTCTTCAATAGTGGAGAAATGGTTTGCATCCATGTCTGTACCATAGTATACTTCCCCTTTGTCTTCATCTTTGCCAGAATTTCTTACTTTCTTATTTTTTTTTAACGTATTTATTGTGTGTATGTTTATGTGTGCACAAGCATGCACACATGGGCAGAAGTCAGAAGACAACTTTTGGGGAGTCAGTGATTGGTTTTCTCTTTCCCACTTTATGGGGTAGTTGAACTCAGTTCATCAGGCTTGGCAGCGAATGTATTTACTCACTGAGCTATCTCAGTAGCCCATGTTGTTGCTTTCACAATGACCATTATTTTGACTAGGGTAAGATGATGAATCTCAATTTATTTATTTATTTATTTATTTTGGTTTTTCAAGACAGGGTTTCTCTGTATAGCTCTGGCTGTCCTGAAACTCACTCTGTAGACCAGGCTGGCCTTGAACTCAGAGATTCACCTGCCTCTGCCTCCCAAGTGCTGGGATTAAAGCATGTGCCACCACTGCCCGGCCTCAATGTATTTTTGATTAATTTCTCCAATGGCTAGTAAAGTTGAACATTTTTCATGTTTATTGGCTATTTTTATTTTATCTTTTGAAAACTTCATTTCATTAGCCCATTGATTGAGTTATTTTTCATTTATTTAATTTTTAAAAATGTATTTATATGTTATTTTTTGAGACAGGGTTTCTTTGTGTAGCCCTGACTATCCTGGAAGTCACTCTGTAGACCAGGTTGTCCTGGAACTCAGAGATTCCTCTGCCTCTTGAGTGCTGGGGTTAAAGGCATGTGCCACTGCTGCTGAAACTTGACTTCTTTATATAGTCTAAATATTTATCCTCTGTCAGATGTTTATCCAGTAAAGACTTTCTTCTATCTTGTAGACTGTATCTTTGTTCAATTAATAGCATTTTTTTTGTACACAAGTGTTTTTGTTTTATGAGGTTGCATTTGTCAACTGTTGGCCCTATCATCTTATTGAGAAGGCTTGGGTGCCTACATCTTGAAACTTTCTCCCTCTCCAGAGTTTCTAGTATTACATTACAGTCTTTGATCTATTTATAATTGATTTTTGTGTTATGTGAGAGATAGAGATAGAATTTCTTTCTTCTATATGTGGAAATAGTTTCTTACCACCAATTGTTGAAGTTGTCTTTTGTTCAATGTGTATTTTTTACTTCTTTGTCAAAGATTAGATGAATGTAGCTTTTTGGGTCAATATCTGGGTTTTCCTTCTCTCTTGCTCTGCATGTCTATGTTGGAGTTATGGTCATGTTTTAGTTACTATGGATCTTTCATGTTTAACTTGAAATCAGTCATGGTGATAATCATACTGTGATTCTTTCAGGCTTTCTTTGGCTATTCCAGGTCTTTTATTCACCCATACATATTTTAAGACTGTCCTTTCCATTTCTGTAAAGAATGGCATTAGAATTTTAGTTAGGATTATACAGAGATTGCTTTTCATTAGAATATTCATAATTTTAAATCTTCCAATCTATATCTGCTCTGCTTTTCCCTACCAATCTTTATTAAAAACATGGATAAGACATCTATGCGACTGTTGTATGCTTTGGTCTATTGAAACTACATTTGTCAAATGAGTGTGTACCTTACGTTCAGCTCTCTTCTAAGTCTTTGTACATAGGAAAAAAAAGAACTATAGACAAGTTTTTGTCATAATGTAGCATAACTAGAAATTCTAATCCCTAAAAGAGTTCTTATTCCCACTGAAAACCTTGTAGCATAGTTTTTACTGTTGACATTTCTATAAACATTTTGGTCTGAGTTCTTACCAGCCTCATGCATTAATTCTGCTTTCAGCTTCTTAAGCTTTCTCCAAAGTTTTCCAAATTTCCACTTCAAGTCAACTTTTATAGACAACTCTTAAGCATAGTATGTTGTCTCTACTTTGTTACCAATTTTCTGTATTTGTTACTTTCCTTGTTATTATGATATAAAACAGGATGAAAGATTTGCTTTGCTTATAATTTCAGAGGTTTATGTCTATGATTGTTTGGCCCCATGCACTTGCACAGAACCTTATGATGACAGGAATATGTGAAAGAGGGATCCTTCACTTTTTGTTGAATGGGAAGTAGAGACAGAGGAAGGGACTAGGCATAAAGCTATAACCCTAGTTACACACTCCAGCTAGACTCCACTTTTGAAGCTTTCTTTCCCTTTCTTTCTTTATTACTATTTTAATAAAGATGGGGTCTCTCTCTATAGTTCTGGTTGCCCTGGAGCTCACTACATAGGCCTGGCTAGCCTCAAACTTACAGAGATCTCACTGTGTCTCAGCCACCTGACAGTCCTCTTATAACATTCCAAAATATAGCCAAAAGCTGCTGAGCAATTGTTGATCACATGAGGGAGTAGGGAACATTTTATTCTCAAATTATAATGTAGCACATAGTTTCTGATCCACTTTTATCTAATTAGTATATACAATTATTATATTTGTTTGAACACATTTCCTGATAAATAATGAAGGGAAATACTTTTGTATATGCATGACATTTTTTTTTTATTCACATACATTTCTCTTCCCACTGTGACTGCACTAAGAGAGCAAGCTGAGATTCAAAGGTGAGATAGAGAAGTCTTTGCTTCTTTTAGCCAATCTTGGCCAGTTAGACACATTTTCTTTAGTGACCAAATGACTGAAATCATTGGAATGGAATCATTAAAACAGTAAAACCAAAGGAAAACCCCAACGCACAATTTTTACCAGTCACCACCATCCGAGAACTGCTGTATAGTTTCTAAGCTTTTGTGGGGAAACTGGATTACCTGACTCTTATTTAGTCTATTTTTTTTTCTTGTATTGTTGTATTGTATACTTTATTCTTTTTTTTAAGTTTTATTGCATTATAATGAGAAAAATTACATGACTTCAATTTATCTGAATTTGTTAACATTTAAAAACATATTTCAAGTAAATAGAATTAAATCACATTCTTGTTTTCCTTTTGTACCCCAACTCCTCCCAGAGACCCTTCCTTCAATGCCTACAATATCTTTTTTGCCATATTCTTTAAAATTTATAAAATATTATAACAATGAAAATGAGTATTATAAAAGTTGTTTGATATAAAACAACAATCACTTTAACAATCTTATGTAGATGCTTGTCTATGGCAATACTGAAAATATATACGTTTTTCTCAATATAAATTTTAAATAACTCCAAATGAATTTACTGTATATTTCAAAATAATATATCACTACTAATATTTTCTTAAATGAACATAAATATATAAAGTGTTTTTGTTTGTTTGTTTGTTTTATGTTTAATAGAGCTTAAAATCTTAGCTCTTAATATGGTAACTTGATACAAGAGTTACAAACGTCAAGCAAAGCATTCAGTCTTACTCTTTGTTGTTCTCTTACAAACCCCCTCCCAATTTAATTGTCTACATTTCTTTCGGGTATATAAATACTTTTAAAATATGTAAGCTGTTCTGAAAATCATAGTGTGGTGTAAAAACATGAAATATACAATACTACTAATAGAGAGGCTGAAATAGGAGAAGCAAGATCTCAAGACCATTATGTTGTACATAGCAAGACATTGTCACGAACAAACAAGCTGAAAGTGTATATGGATTGTATAATATTGGACCTATTTCTCCAATTACCAAATTAGAGAGACCATTGGATGACAACCAATAAATTTCTAACTCCTCATATTTTTGGATTTCAATCGATTAGGATATGTTGGTAATATTAATTTTCCTATTAAGATATTAAGAAAAAGTAATTGTCACTTCCTGTTATTTTTGTTGTAAGAGGTGGAATTTGATTTGCATGGGTTTGTTTAAAGATTACTTTCTTGCTTCTTCTGGGGTGTAGTTTTGCTCCTTATGTTGATGTTTCCCACCTATTATCCTTTGTAGGGCTGGATTTGTGGAAAGATATTGTGTAAATTTGGTTTTGTCATGGAATATCTTGTTTTCTCCATCTAAGGTAATTGAGTGTTTTGCTGGGTATAGTAGCCTGGGCTAGCATTTGTGTTCTCTTGGGGTCTGTATGACATCTGCCCATGATCTTCTAGCTTTCATAGTCTCTGGTGAGAAGTCTGGTGTAGTGTAATTCTAATAGGCCTGCCTTAATATGGACGTTTTTCCCTTACTGCTTTTATAATTCTTTCTTTGTTTAGTGCATTTGGTATTTTTATTATTATATGATGGGAGGAATTTCTTTTCTGGTCCATACTATTTGGAATTCTATAGGCTTCTTGTATGTTCATGGGCATTTCTTTCTTAGGTTAGGGAAGTTTTCTTCTATAATTTTGTTGAAGATATTTACTGGCCCATTACATTGGGAGTCTTCACTCTCTTTTATACCTATTATCCTTAGGTTTGGTCTTCTCATTGTGTACTGGATTTCCTGGATGTTTTGGGTTAGGAGCTTTTTGCTTTTTGCATTTTCTTTGACTGTTGTGTCAATGTTTTCTATGGTGTTGTTTTAGTCAGGGTTTCTATTCCTGCACAAACATCATGACCAAGAAGCAAGTTGTGGAGGAAAGGGTTTATTTAGCTTACTTTCACATTGCTGTTTATCACCAAAGGAAGTCAGGACTGGAACTCAAGCAGGTCAGGAAGCAAGAGCTGATGCAGAGGCCATGGAGGGATGTTCTTTACTGGCTTGCTTGTGCCTTCAGGACTTGTTCTGGCCAGATCACATATATACCACTTCCATTTGATAATTGGACTTCCATTTGATAAGTAGGACTGCTGCTGTGCACGTCCTACTTTATGACTTGAAGGGTCTGATAGCACCCAGCTCAGGTAGTTCAGGTCGCATAGTAACTTGGTGTCCTATTGTCAAACGTTCAGTTTCCACTAAGGCCCAATAGTAGGCCAAGAGCTGTTTTTCAAAGGGAGAATAGTTGTCTGCAGATGATGGTAGAGCTTTGCTCCAAAATCCTAAGGGTCTCTTCTGCGATTCACCTACAGGGGCCTGCCAGAGGCTCCAAACAACACCTCTATCAGCCACAGACACCTCAAGTACCATCGAGTCTGCTGGATCATATGGTCCAAGTGGTAGAGCAGCCTGCACAGCAGCCTGGACCTGTTGAAGATCCTTCTCCTGTTCCAGGTCCCACACAAAGCTAGCAGCTTTCCAAGTCACTTGGTAAATGGGCCTGAGTAGCACACCCAAGTGAAGAATGTGTTGTCTCCAGAATCCAAATAGACCCATTAAACGTTGTGCTTCTCTCTTGGTGGTGGGAGGGGCCAGGTGCAATAACTTATCTTTCATCTTAGAAGGAATATCTCTGCATGCTCCACAAGGCAAGCAGATGAAGCAGAGCGAGCCTTACTTCTTCCAATGTCCTTACACAGGTCTCCAGCAAAAGGTGTAGCCCAGATTAAAGGTGTGTGCCACCACATCTTTAATCCCAGATGACCTTGAACTCGTAGAACTTCCTATCTTAATCTTCTGGGATTCATAGCCACTGTGCCTCAAGATCTCCATGCCAAGATTCACATCGGAAACTTGTATCTCTCAGCCTCCAGATTAGGGCCACAGGTGAGCTCTCTAATTCTGGATTGTAGTTCATTTCAGATATAGTCAAGTTGACAACCAGGGATAGCCACTACAGGTGTCTTCTACTCCTGAGATTCTCTCTTCTATCTCTTGTATTCTGTTGATGATGCTTGCATCTACGATTCCTGATTTCTTTCCTAGGTTTTGTATCTCCAGGGTTGTCTCTCTTTCAGATTTCTTTATTGTTTCTATTTCCATTTTTAGATTCTGGATGGTTTTGCTCATTTCCTTCACCTGCTTGATTGTGTTTACCTATACTTTAAGGGCTTTTGTGTTTCCTCTTGAGGGGCTTCTAGCTGTTTACTTGTGTTCTCCTGTATTTCTTTGAGGGTGCTATTTATGTCTTTCTTAAGGTCCTGTATCATCATCATGAGAAGTGATTTTATATCTGAATCTTGCTTTTCCAGTGTGATGGTGTGTTCAGGACTTGCAGTGGTGGGAGTATTGGGTTCTGATGACACCAAGTAACCTTGGTTTGTGTTGCTTATATTCTTACGCTTGCCCGAATCATCTGGTTATCTCTACTGCTACCTGCCCTGGCTAAATCTGACTGGAGCCTGTCCATCCTGTGATCCTGATTGTGTCAGAACTCCTCAGAGTCAAGCTGTCTCTGTGATCCTGTGATTCTGGGATCCTGTGACCCTGGGCTTGTTAGAGCACCTTGGAGTGGAGCTTCCTCTGGGTGTTTTGGGAATGACTGCAGTTTGCACCCAACATCTGCTCAGGGCACGGGCTGGCCCAGACAGACTGGAAGAAACCTGTGCCACTGGGCTGGCAGAGTTCCTATGTGCTTGGTCCTGCTGGTCCTAGTTACTCCTGGTGTTATGGCAGATGTTGTGTCCTCCTCACCTCTGATCCTGGTTGTGTTAGAGCACCTGGCAGTGGAGCTTCCTCTGGGTGTTGTGGGACCGGAAGGAACCTGAGCCACTTGGCTGGCAGAGTTCCTGGGTGCCTAGTTCCGCTGGTCCCAGTTACTCCCGGTGTTGGGTATTTAGTCTATTTTTTAAAACTAATAGCCATGAAATTCCTGTACAAAAAACTTTTACAATTTAACTTTCACAGGAAGAATAAACACTAAAAGATATAGCTATATATTTAACTATATATAACTATATATTTAAAATAAATATATGTTTAATGAAAAGATATACCAAAAGGAAAAATACCTTTCATCACATCAGAACTTTAATGCTTTTGAGTCAAGAGAATGAATAAATTCTTTCACTAGGGATAACATCATTCTTGCCAATTGCTATGTTAAATACTTAAAAAGTATAATAGAAATGTGAGTGTGTATGTAGTTAATTGATTCTACCTATATCACCTATGTATTACTTATGTGTAGAGGTAAATATTTTTAGCATTTTGGATACTATGGTGGCTATTCCTGTTTGTCAACTTGACTATATCTGGAATGAACTATAATCCAGAAATGGAGGGCACACCTGTGATCCAGATCTTGAGGCTGTAAGACACAGGCTTCTGACCCTGATTCTGACTTGGATGACACACACTTTTGATCTGGACCTTGAGGCATAGTGGTCATGAAAAGTTTAGGCCCAAGCAAGGTAGTACACACCTTTAATCCCAGGAGACTCAGGCAAACAAAGTTCAAGGCCAGCCTGGGGCAGAGCTAATTCCAAATCCTGGCATGGTGCTACACATCTTTAATCTGGGACATACCTCCTGCTGGAAGTCTGCATGTGGACATTGGAAGAAGGAAGGCTCACTCTTCTTGGTCTGCTCTGTACTTGCCAGGACCTCTGTTGGAGCCTACTTCTTCAGGATTTCAGCTTATACAGAAGACCAGCTGAAACAACTAGCCTTGTGGAACTGAGCAACTACTAGATTTTTAGATCTCCCCTTCACAGATGCCCATTGTTGAGTTAGTTGGACTGCACACTGTAAATCATTCCAATATTTTCCCTTAATATATAGAGACATTCCATAGAGAACCGTGACTAATAGAGGGACACAGCAAATGTGATATTAAGATTTTTCTTTTTATTTGCATATGAAGAAAGTAATGCTGAGGGTGACTAATTTGGCAAAGCCAGAGCTGGAAAATGGTGGTAGATTCAGAATTTTTATCTAGGTTTGCTAGATTTAATTACTTTATTATATTGAAGTTGATATAATTTTTAGGACCCTCAATCACAAGATAATACTGGTCTAGACATTTGGATCCTTTTTTAAAAAATTAAATCAGGGATCTGAATGAATATCAAAATAAATACTAATAAAAGCAATCAGCAAGCTTTTAGCATCTCAGTGGTTGAAGTAACTGTAAGATTAGTCTGCATTTTGAATATTTACTACATTTGCTTCACATTATTTTTAAAAAGAGTCATTTAATTTAGCTACTTTAAGCAGAGGATGGCCTAGTCGGTCATCAATGGGAGGAGAGTCCCTTGGTCCTATGAAGGTTCTATGCACCAGTGTAGAGGAATGCCAGGGCGAGGAAGCAGGAAAGGGTGGGTTGGTGAGCAGGGGGAGGGGGGAGGAAATAGGGTTTTTTTCAGAGGGGAAACCAGAAAAGGGGGGAACACTTGAACTGTAAATAAAGAAATGATCTAATAAAAATATAATTAAATATATTTAGAATAGTATAAAATAAACTATTGAATATATCTAAAGCTTAAATGTAGATGACCAGTAAAGTATTGAAAAAATATTGGCAGTCAACTGTTACCATAAACACTCAAGGCATTTGTGATAAAACAGTGCACTATACTATAGGTATACAATCCTCACTGGCATTTACAAACTTCTCACTGAGCCAGTGTCATCTTAAGTTACCAAAACAACCACACATGACCTTACAATTAGAATGCATATTCATGAAACCTTCAGAACTTTCCAAGGGTACTATTCCATTGAGTCTTAAAAGTTTAATAGTCAAGCTTACTCTTACTGTCTGTGATAAATATACTGTTGATAGTTTCTTTGAATGCATTTGTAATTAAAGTTGAATTGAATGAGAATAATTTTGCCCACATGTCTTAAATAAGGTTATTTTCAAAATTAAAAAAAAAAATTAGTTACTTTAAATGATTCTAAGGCTATTGAAGAAAAACTATTTCTCTTTTGACAGAGTATATTTTTCAAAGCTTATTTATATAAACTATTATAAATTTAGGAGTCACATAATCCAATATAGTATTGGAAAAAATATTGTTATCTAACTAAAATGCATTATAAATTACTAGCATGAATATGTATACTTTCTCAAGATCCTAAATATTTAATGATTGCAAACTAGCTGATCTAGAACATTTTTACAAAAAAAAAAAATCTATAGTATATAGATTCTTTTTGGTATTTGGAGTTCTAAAGTCTTGCCACAACTTTGTACATAAATAGTGACATTATTTGTCTCAAGCTGCTGTTTACAATATCTTTATTAATGAGCATTTTCCATTTTCACAGTTTAGTTTTGAAGTTTGTACATTATTTTCTGGGAAATAATACCCTTATCTCAAAAGACTTACTCATTGTCATTAACATGAATGATCTGACTAAATGTAATTACATTAACTACGTCTATACTTAAGCACTATTGGAATAAAGTAAACAGATGTCAAAATACATGTCTTTTTCATTACTTTTCCTGGGGAAAAGTAAAGCAATATCTGTTAGTTGTGATTTCTATAACCTGTCAGGTTCCAGGCTTGGTGATATTTAAAAAAAATGAAGCATTTACAAAAAGTTGATAAGATTAGCAGAGAAGCTGTTATGTAACTTTTCAGTATCATGCATGTCAGGGTAATACATGCCATAACTGTAAGCACATGTATGACCCATATGTATCACACATAAGATAAACAAGAGCTCCTTCACTGGGAACCCTGTGCTTAGTCCAATGGATGGCTATGAGCATCCCCTTTTGTCAGGCATTGGCAGAGCCTCTCAGGGGACAGCTATATCAGACCCCTGTCAGCAAGCACTTGCTGGCATCCACAATAGTGTCTGGGTTTGGTGATTGTATATGGGATGGATCCCTAGGTGGGGCAGTCTCTGGATTGTCATTCCTTCAGTCTCTGCTCCACACTTTGTCTCTGTAACTCCAGCCCTGGGTATTTTGTTCCCCCTTTTAAGAAGGATTGAAGTATCCACACTTTGGTCTTCCTTCTTCTTGAGTTTCATGTGGTTTGTGGATTGTATCTTGGGTATTCCAAGCTTCTGGGATAATATCCACTTATCAGTGAGTGCATACCATGTGTGTTCTTTTGTGATTGGGTTACCTCACTCAGAATAATATCCTCCAGATCCATTCATTTGCCTAAGAATTTCATAAATTCATTGTTTTTAAATAGCTGAGTAGTACTCCATTATGTAAATGTACCAAGCTTTCTGTATCCATTCCTCTGTTGAGGGACATCTGGGTTATTTACAGCTTCTGGCTATTATAAATAAGGCTGCTATGAACATAGTGGAGCATGTGTCCTTATTACATGTTGGAGCATCTTCTGAGTATGTGCCCAGGAGTGGTATTGCTGGGTCCTCAGGTAGTACTATGCCCAATTTTCTGAGGAACTGCCAAGCTGATTTCCAAAGTGGTTGTACCAGCTTGCTATCCCACCAGCAATGGAAGAGTGTTCCTCTTTCTCCACAACCTCGCCAGCATCTGCTGTCATTTGTGTTTTTTATCTTAGCCATTTTGACTGGTGTGCTCAGGGAGCTACAGAAAGGAACCAAGGAGCTGAAGGGGTTTGCAGCCCCATAGGAGGAACAACAATATGAACTAACCAGTACCACCAGAGCTCCCAGGGACTAAACCACCAACCAAAGAGTACACATGGTGGAGCTCATGGCTTCAGCTGCATATGTAGCAGAGGATGGCCTAGTTGGTCATCAATGGGAGGAGAGGCCCTTGGTCCTGTGAAGGCTCTATGCCCCAGTGTAGGGAAATATTTGGCCCAGAAAGCAGGAGAGGGTGAGTTGGTGAGAGGGAATAGTGGTATTTTGGAGGGGAAACCAGGAAAGGGAAGAACATTTGAAATGTAAATAAAGAAAATATCTAAGTAAGAAAAAAGAAATGGGGCTGGCGAGATGGCTCAGTGGGTAAGAGCACTGATTGCTCTTCCGAAGGTCCTGAGTTCGGATCCCAGCAACCACATGGTGGCTCACAACCACCCATAATGAGATCTGACACCCTCTTCTGGTGCGTCTGAAGATAGCTACAGTGAATTACGCCAGAGCGAGCAGGGCCGGAGCGAGTGGGGCCGGCAGAGGTCCTGAGTTCAATTCCCAGCAGCCACTAACATGATGGCTCACAGCCAGCTGTACAATCATAAAATAAAATAAATCTTTAAAAAAAAAAAAAAAGATAAACAAGAGCTTTTCCCTGACAGGTTGCTTTAAGGACAGTTTGGCCCTTTCTGGGCTTATGCCCAACACTAGTCTAAGACAATCTTGTTTATCTCTCTTTCTACCAGGAGGTACCTGACCACTAATTGTGCAGTGGGAAGGTGCTAAGGAATAACCTGCCAGGAAGGGGTGGACACATGTTTTTTAAGTGGAGGTTGTCCCAGGTCACTAGAGTCTCTTCTTCATAAGGCCTAAGGCCATGGCCTCTTTCCCTATTTCTATCATGCCTCACCCCTAAGATAAGCTGTCAATAGACCAAAGAAATGTGTCCACCCCAGTCCAGGTTGCTGAACCAATGAGTTTGTTAAAGTAACTTTCAGGAACATGGACAAGAGGTTACTCCCCAGTGCATGAGCCACTTAAAAGCAACTGCGTCACTACAGAGTCTAGCCCAGCATGGGTGAGACTACACAAAAGTGGAAGCACACCTGCAGTTAACCTTCCACCAGCTGCAGACTACACACATCAAGAGATTGCATAGCTGAGGGAGCAACAGGGCATAGGATCTGGAATTGCAGACTGGAGACGATGACCCTCTATCCCTCCTCTTCTAGGGGGGAAGTTTTCTGTTGGCTTGCTTTTTACTGCTACCAGGGATTGAATCTAGGATCTTCATGCATGCTAGAGAGGCACTGAGCTACATTCCTCACAAGGGGAGAGGGCATACTAACAGTGTGCTACCATTACCACAAGCCTAGCCATCAGTGTGTTGCCTTGCTTAGTCCATTGATATGAGTACAAGGACCAGGAATTCCCATGTCACCACAGCAGTTTCTGCCTCATGTTTGACATAGTCTACTACTGCAGTTGTGTTGCTAAAGATACAAGTTGCTGCAACAAGAAAAGGTCTTTTTTTTCCTTTTTATTAGCATATGTTAATTGTATGAAATAAGAAATATCATTGTGGCTCTTTTATATAAGCATGTAATGCACTTGGATTATATTTACCCTCTGTTACTTTTTCTTTACTCCACTGCTTCATGGTGGAATAGAGTTTAATTGTATATATGTGTATATATATATTGTATATATGTGTATATATATATATAATTACATATCACATTTGGTGGACAATCAGGCTGATGCCATCAATTGGTTATTATGAATACTGCTGTAATAAACAGAGGTATGTGAGTATCTCTGTATCAAGCTGATCTTGAATTTTTTAGTATGTACACAGATGTGATTTCTCTATGTCACCTGAAAGTAATTTCTACTTTAAACATTTGCCTAAACACTTAGGGAGAATTTTGAGGTCTTCCTGGGGCGGGAATACAAGCAAGCTTTTAAAATAAGACAAAAACAAGCAATCAAAGCATCCGGTGCACTGGTCTCCCTTGTCTGCACCCACATGCTAAAAAGCTATGTTCTTGTTTTCTCTGAGAACCCTGTCAAGCATTAAACATGACTCTTGGAATCTTAGTTCTCCAGAATTTGCAAACCTATGTATCCAGACCACTTCTCTTAACTCAAAGCACAGAATGTAGCAAGGAAGAGGCAGAAACTGAACAAGGCCTGGAACTGCTTAGGGTTTTCCAGAGAATCAGGGGGGGTGGGGAATGTATATCTTATCACTATTATCTACTTGTACGTCGGTGGTGTTTTATCTTAAGGAACTGACTCATGGCATTGGCTATATGCAAGGCAGGCAGGCTGGCCAGGTGGAAGACCCTCAAGTTCACTCTGGAGGTAAAATAACTTGTCCATTTGGGAACCTCAGGTTGTTGCCTGTAATCAATTGCTTGAATAAAGCAGTATTAGCAAGGCTATTCTGATTTACATCCAACAGCTTGGTGTTTTTTGCTATATCGACAAGAACCTTCTCAACACTACCTATACAAAAAGCTTGACTAACTGGAATTGACTAACAATCATGTGTCTCCCTATGGTGATCGTGGTGGTGGAGGAAAATCTCAGGAGATTTTTCAGCTGTAGCCCAACCTGCATATGGGTAGCTGGGCAAGGAGAGGGACCCACATCATTTGTCCTTCTCCAGGCTTGCCTAGTCCTTCTTCCTCAGCCTTGTGCAGCCCTAGTGCTAGGTAGGACCTTGTGCTTCACATAGGCTAGACAAAAGAAGCTTTGATGACTTCCTGGAAAATTGGTTGTAAGAAGTTCATTTTGTGAGGGTTTTGTGGAAGCTTTTAATAAATAGCTCTTGTGAAGTCAGGAGTTTTGGTGAAAATGGGGTCTTTAGTTTAGCTTCACTCAAAACAACCTGCATGGAGTTTTGCCTTGAGATATTACATATGAAAACTGTTTCAGGGATGTCTTATTAGTCACGCGTTAATGCTATCAACCCAGGAGGAAGTGTCCAGGTTTCTGCATTTACTTTATAGCCATCAGAACCTCTGAAATGTGTTTCCCTTATGGCTGTTTTGGGGAATTCTGCAACAGAGAATGGGAACAATGATGGAAAGATTAGGTTTTGATAAGAATAAAGTTGTTTACTCTTTAAAAGTTTTGAAAGCATCAAAAGTATAGGTCCTAGAAGATATAAGGACATAATAATGCTGTGAGAAAAGTATATGGTAGAAGTTTTTGTGACAACCTGATGAATAAAAGAAGTAAGAAGAAGAACAACAACAACCAAAAAGCCCAAGACTTACGTGACAGGACAAGTAGAACTTTGTTTCCAAGCTGACCTTCAGAGGTGTGGGGAATGAACTTGTCTCCTAGAAAACCTTACCAATGAACCTATCAGACTCATTGTGTGAGTGTGTGTGTGTGTGTGTGTGTGTGTGTGTGTGTGGTGTGTTGACTTATAGTGCAAATGTAATATTAAAACACTTATAAATTAAGCAAAAGCCTTCCCTTTTTTTCAGAGCACTTTTAGCTAAGAGTTCTTAGTGAGGGCCATAGTCTTATCAACTAGTGGAAGAAACATCTTTACTAAAACAACAGTTTTCAATTTGATACTACTTGAAAATAGTGTAGAAAGAGTGACAGTAGTTGGCAGGAGGGACTGATAAAAACATAGTAAAAAAAAAAAAACACTTTGCAGCTCCTATGTCGATCCTCTAGAATACTAACAAAATGCATATTATTTGAAAGGATTGCAATATATTTATATTGCGTTAGAGCTAGCACCTAGAAAATGAAGTTTTAAAAAATTTACTAGTGCTTTGGTTGTTTTTGTTTGTTTGTTTGTTTGTTTGTTTGTTTTTTCAAGACAGGGTTTCTCTGTGTAGCCCTGGCTGTCCTGGAACTCACTCTGTAGACCAGGCTGGCCTGGAACTCAGAAATCCACCTGCCTCTGCCTCCCAAGTGCTGGGATTAAAGGCATAAGTCACCACTGCCCAGCTTTACTAGTGCTTAAAACAATTCCAAACCAAATCTGGGGAGGGGAAATGGGGATAAAATACATTACAAGACTTTTTTTTTTTTTAAAGCAAAAGTTAAACCATTTTTGCCTTTGAAAATGTCAGTTTGAATAATTGTTTGCAACCTTGTTGAGGTCACCTTGGAAACCATATGATAGAGCCATTTGCAGTCCCTACAAACTTCCCAGGACTTCTTGGCTCCTCCCAAGCATAAAGAAGGTACTTTGTGTCTTCCAAAGAGAACTTCTAGAGACTCTCAGTAGAAGCAGTATTTTAGTCTATGTTTTGAAGCACATAGTCCTGACCACTTTTCTTTTTTTTTATGGCTAGGAGCAAGATGGCAGACCATATTAAAATTTCTACCTCTGATCCATCATCATATAAAAACAGATAAATCAGTCTTTCTACTAATACTGTCGCCTTAATGCCATTTTGTTGAAGCAAGGACTTCAAAACAAACTGGTCTTGTTTCCATATGAAAAGAAAAAACATGTATACTTTTTTTCTTGTCTGTGCTCATTTTCTCAGAACTTGATGGTACACTTTTCATGCCAGAATATTTGTGCTGGTTCCAGATGGAAGCCAGATCTTTTGGCATGGTTAAATTTCATACAGTAAATCATATTTTTGCTAACTTAGTCATTAACAGATTCCTCTGCTCCTGAGTCTCAGTTAGATTTCTAGGTAAGTCAATGAATAAGAGCTTGGCCTTGAGCTGATTAGTCTGATACAAATTCACATTTTTCCTAACTGAAATTTTTGATAATTTGTTTTAGTGCCATGTTCTGCTCAAGCTACTAAAACAAATTACCAAGGTCTAGGTGGCTCAAATAACAATCATTTGTTTTGTTTTGGTACTTTTCCTCTCGTAATATTAGAACTTGGGAAGTCCAAAATCAAGGTGCTAATGCACCTGATGTGTGATGGAGACCCTTGTCTTGGTTTGTAGATAGCCATCTTCTCATGTTCACTTGGAGGGGAGAAAGAATGAGTAAGAACTTCCATAACTCTTCTTAGAAACATCCTGATTGCCTTCTAAGGCTCTTTGTGTGAAGTAAAGACAAATAATCTTGTATTTATGGTTGCAATTCCAACATAGGACTTTTTCTGGGATGTGTCAGGGGATTTCTGATTTTTAACATCTGCCTCTGGAAGAAAAACTTCCAATGCTTAAGACAAAGTATCATATCCCATCCTTTGCACCCCATTCATGTAGACACCCAGAAACTTTGGAGAATGAGGTGTCCTATTTGGCTATCTTCAACTTGATATCTTGCTTGTAAAATGAATTTTGCCATTACTTAACATAGATGACTTAAGTAGGAAACAGAAATCTACTGAAAAAACTCCCATTGCTGATACAACAAACTTGCAGGCTGTGATGTCAACATCCATTTTTTCCCACAACCCACACACACTAAAAGCACAAAGGAAGTTTAGAAGTAGTGTAGAAGTAGTGACCAAATATTCTACTGAAAAGCAAGGGCAGAACTGGAGCATGGTCTGTGTCCACCAAAGGCTACGAGTAGTGGAAAGATGTGGAAGACCTATCGCCATCAAGTTATCTGTTAGATCATATAGGTTTTCAAATTCTCAGCAGAACCAGAATGGAAAGCCATTTTATAACAAACATATGATTCATGGTAATGTGGCTAAGTCCTGCAGAAATAAGGTTTAAGAAGTCTTCCAGAAGAATATGTTTGTGTTACTCTGGCTGCTTAGTGTCCAGGTAAAGCTGTATGCTAAGAAAAAAAAAATTCTCAACCACTTGCAAATTGTGACTCTCTTCTTCCTTCTCACATCAGCCTTGTTCACAATGCTTGATTTGAAGAAAATACACCTATTGCTTAGGTTTGACATATTCTTTGCACACATTTATTGTTCTTCTAATTCAATGAAAATATTCTTAAGATTGCTATAGTGCATATACTTATCACCAAATAAAGTTTAAGTTTAGCATTTTCCAGACTTTTAAGGAGAATTAGCTGGAGTATGGATATAAAGAAATAACAGGAAATCACATCAAGAGGTCAAACAGTTTTCAGTTTTATGATAGAAAAGATAAAGGGATAGGGCTAGAGAGATGGCTCAGCAGGTAGAGGGGCTTGTTGTAAAAGCCTAGAGACCTGAGAGTGGTCCCTATAACATATACAAGAGTAGGAGGAAAGAACTCCACAATATTGTTCTCTGGTCTCTGCACATTTGCTGTGTCATGGGCACCTACACATAAATCTCTCTCTCTTCTCTCTCTTCTCTCTCTCTCTCTCTCTCTCTCTTTCTCTCTCTCCTCTTCCTTACATACTACACACATCCATACTCACACATTCAAACATATGTACCACACATACAATAACTAACTAAACCAATAAACAGATAAAAAAGGATTTATTGTAGCCCTAGAAAACATTTCCAAATTCTTGACTGTTACTGTCCTGCACGTAAAACAGTGGGTAACCTGGAAAAATGGAGTTAGAAAGAAGAACAGCTGCTAGAGGTCTAAAAGCGAGAAGGAAAACCAACACAAGATGTTGTATCTATCTTGATCAATTTGGGGTCCTATGATACATCCACCTTACAGTAAGCAGCTTAACTAACACACATGTATACATAATTCTGGAAGACAGAAAGACTTCTGAAGTCAGAGTGTTGATGTGATCTGAGTTCTCTTCTTGTTTTACGCTCCTCACATGGAGGGAAATAGGATGCAAAAAAGAGACGAGGAAACTTCCAGGTTTCTCAGTATGGAGATAGCTGTGTTACTCACACTATCCTGCCTTCCTGATCTAACTCCTGCTCAGACCCCACCTCTAGATTCCATTACTTGGAAGGTAAGTCTTCAATATATTCTGTAGATTCATGAAATTCACTCTATAGGAAGCTCCATTGACTAATCAAATCCTATATTCACTTAAGTCAGCTAAGGACTGTGATATAATACTAAACTAAACGCATACAGATAGTCCTGTTAGCAATTTCTTTCTATGGAAGGAGATCAAAAAGCTAGTCATACCACCGAAGAGAAACAAGGCCATCACTCATTAAATAGAACATTATTTTATGGGAATGATGTGGAAAAGCTGAACTATAGATTCTCCTCAATTTAGTGATAATAATAAAGCCATTGTAAATCAAAAATGTACAAAGTCAGCAATGCATGTGTCACACGTAGCATAGCAAAAAATCCTAGCTGCTTGGTGCATGCATACTGCATAGTAAAGTATCAGTAGTTGACCCACAGTACGGGAAAAGTGCTATACTTCACAATGCTAACTTGAGACAGAAAAATTCATACTTCAATTCCATTGAATTTATGCCACTTTTGTATGACCATAAAAATGAACCATGGAAGTGGACGACTGCGTGTAGGTGAGGTTCCAGAGGAATGTTCTTTGGATGCTGTTGCTGTGTTCCCCCTATTGGCTCAGTTTGAGATGTTAGTGATGCTCTATTTGCGTGAGGACAGACTTCAGGCATTATGTGTGACTGAGTGCCTATGTTCCTTCCAGTGGGGTGTCGTGGTTACACGTTCCAGAGCAGGTACAGAAATGGGTAGGGAGTGGCTTGCCTTCTGGTGATCTCAAGTCACTGAGATTCCCAGGGTCTGAACTCGCTTAGCCTTACCAGGTCTTCTGTCTGGTGGCCTGGCCCACTTGCCATACATATTAGCTTACATATTCGTATTTATTTTGTGCAAGCATGTATGAATGTATGTGTTGGGGTACAAGCATGCCATGGCATGTGTGGAAGTCAGAGGAACACTTGATGTAGTTGTTCCTTCCCTTCTACTCTGGGTCCTCAGTTTGAATGCAGGTTGGATTCAGACATAAGGGCAGTTGCCTACACTGGCTGAGCCATCTTGCTGCCACTTATTGACATATTTGACTAAAACATTTCCAATTGCCTACCCTTTATATATCACTCTGTTGGGTCCATGCATATGAATGTGGGGTGCTTGTGACCCTCAGAAGCTAGCACAAGACATGAGGTGACTTCCTATCTCACTCTGTGCCTTCCTGCCTAGAGACAAGATCTCTCAATAAACTAGAAGTTAGTGTTTAGGTTAAGTTGCCTTGGCCAATGAGCTGCTGGGCTGACTCTGGCTCTGCAGCTCCTTGCCCAGTTCTGAGATTTCAAGCCTGATCCACAATGCCTGGCTTTTTAAAAAATTTTCTTACTTATTCATTTTTTTTATGTGCACCCTGTGCACTTTAACTCGGGCTCACATACTCAGAGCACACGCACTCTTACTCAGAGTCATCCGCAGCTCTCTAATACAGCTATATTTCATTAATCATTTATATTATTGAAAATGAGGATCATTAAAGAAACAATGAGTTTTTATAGAAGAGTTCAGAAAACAAAACAAAGCAATTTTTGGAAGTAAAAATGAAATAGAAAATTTTCAGATATTTAAATTAATAATAACATGGAAACAAGGACATTAAGCAGACTTCTGCTAAGCATGGCCTTCACAGTTCAGAGTTGTTTACTTGTTTGTTTTGTGAGGAAATTCTCACTGTGTAGCCCTGGTTGGATCTGAACCCATAATGTAAACCTAAATGTATGGCTTCAAACTCATAGAGATCCAGTTGCCTCTGCCTCCCAAATGCTAAGGTTAAAGATGTGCATGACAATGCAATGCAAGACAAGTTCTTTTCTCTTCTTTTCTTTCTTTCTTTCTTTCTTTCTTTCTTTCTTTCTTTCTTTCTTTCTTCCTTTCTTT
>NW_022196914.1:36967223-36995743 GCF_008632895.1 Mastomys coucha | reverse complement strand
ATTTATTACATGTAAGAACACTGTAGCTGTCTTCAGACACACCAGGAGAGGGCATCAGATCTCATTACAGATGGTTGTCAGCCATCCTGTGGTTGCTGGGATTTGAACTCAGGCACTCCAGAAGAACAGTCAGTGCTCTTAACGGCAGAGCCAACTCTCTAGCTCTCCCTCTGGCACTGCTCACTCGGGGCCCTTCTGCTCCAGCCCTGCTCTGCTATAGCTGTTTTCAGACACCGGAGAAGAGAGGGCATCAGGTGGTTGTGAGCCACCATGTGGTTGCTGGGATTTGAACTCAGCAGTCAGTGCTCTTAACTGCTGAGCCATCTCTGCAAGACAAGTTCTTATTTAATGAAACTTTAAATGCTGATCATGAATAATACAAACTGACAAGAATATTCTCACAAATTTTTTAATGTATAGGTTATCCAAATAAAATCTTTATAATTATATATATTTTATGAATTAATTACTAGTCAAATAAATAGAATAAAAACAGAACAATTTTATATAAATTTTAAAACCCAGCAAAACCAGAAAAATCTTGGACATACTTATTATAAGCTCTAGAAATTTCTTGAAGACTGTCTTGAAACAGGGAAAGAAATTCATCAGAGGTTTGGCCTGATAGTGATTTTGGAGTAGAGAAACATATGCTTTGAGAGTGTGAGAATGTACTAATGAAATGCATTCCAACTCAAATTAATGATTGTCATTTTCCATGAATGGACATGACAACATTCCTTTCTTTTTTCCTTAAATTTTTTAATTATTAAAATGCATTTTATATATTAAACATATTAATAATTTGAGTATTTTGAGAATCATAATACATAAAACATTTGTTTAACTTTTATATTCATATCCTTTCATACCCTAAAAATATCATTAATGAACATTTACTACTATCCATAACTGAGGATCCCTATATCTAATGTTGAATACTAAATTGTTTCAAAACATACAAAATATTCTTTGGAAATAATAACTAATTTCTTTGGAAATTAAGCATAGTAAAAGAGCATAAAATGTTAATAAATCATTAAGAAATAAATTCAAAAGCCCTTTATGATACCACCTGACCTAGTGAGAGAGTATTTAAAATGTACTATATATCTGTGTACATTGTCTAACTATAAGTTTACTTTAAAAAGATTACCAGTGTTTCTAGGAGAGAAATTATTTTATCAGTAAGTATATTTTAAAAATTTCAAAATAGTAAAAACGTCTTTGAAGTTAAATATTAAGAAAATGAGGATTTCAAGCACAGTGAGAAAAGTTATCAATAATATTTCCATGATGTTCATAGAACATGATTTTAATATTTTCAGCTGTTAATATTCAACAAACACAATAATTATTTTAAGATATATTTCACTGTTATGTCTCCCTTTTCATGTCTGATTTTATTAATTTGGATACTGTCTCTGTGCCCTCTGGTTTACCTATCTTGTTGATTTTCTCAAAGAACCAGCTTCTGGTTTGGTTGATTCTTTGTATAGATCTTTTTGTTTATATTTAGTTGATTTCAGCCCTGAGTTTGATTATTTCCTGCCATCTATTCCTCTTGGGTGTATTTGCTTCTTTTTGTTCTAGAGCTTTCAGGTGTGCTGTCAAGCTGCTAGTGTAAGCTCTCTCCAGTTTCTTTTTGGAGGCACTCAGAGCTATGAGTTTTCCTCTTAGCAGTGCTTTCATTGTGTCCCATAAGTTTGGGTATGTGTGCCTTCATTTTCATTAAATTCTAAAAAGTCTTTAATTTCTTTCTTTATTTCTTTCTTGACCAAGTTATCATTGAGTAGAGAGTTGTTAAGCTTCAATGTGTATGTGACCTTTCCGTTGTTTTTGTTGGTATTTAAGCCCAGTCTTAGCTCATGGTGATGTGATAGGATGCATGGCATTATTTCAATCTTCTTTTATCTGTTGAGGCCTGTTTTGTGGCCAATTATATGGTCAGTTTTGGAGAAGGTACCATGAGGTACTGAGAAGAAGGTATATCCTTTTGCTTTAGGATGAAATGTTCTATAGATATCTGTTAGATCCATTTGGCTCATAACTTCTGTTAGTTTCACTGTGTCTCTGTTTAGTTTGTGTTTCCATGATCTGTCCATTGCTGAGAGTGGAGTGTTGAAGTCTCCCACTATTGTTGTATTGGGTGCAATGTGTACTTTGAGCTTTAGTAAAGTTTCTTTTATGAATGTGGGTGTCCTTGCATTTGGAACATAGATGTTCAGAATTGAGAGTTCATCTTGGTAGATTTTTTTCCTTTGACCAGTATGAAGTATCCTTCTTTCTCTTTTTGGTTGAAAGTTGATTTTATTCGATATTAGAATGGCTACTCCAGCTTGTTTCTTGGGACCATTTGCTTGGAAAATTGTTTTCCAACCTTTTACTCTGAGGTTGTGTCTGTCTTTGTCACTGAGGTGGGTTTCCTGTATGCAGCAAAATGCTATGTCCTGTTTACATATCTAGTCTGTTAGTCTATGCCTCTTTATTGAGGAATTGAGTCTATTGATGTTAAGAGATATTAAGGAAAAGTGATTGTTACTTCCTGTTATTTATATTGTTAGAGGTAGAATTATGTTTGTGTGGCTATCTTCTTTTGGGTTTGTTGAAAGATTACTTTCTTGCTTTTTCTAGGGTGTAGTTTCCCTCTATTGGTGTTTTCCATCTATTATCCTTTGTAAGGCAAATATATTGTGTAAATGGAAAGATATTGTGTAAATTTGGCTTTGTCATGGTATATCTTGTTTTCTTTGTCTATGGAAATTGAGAATTTTGCTGGGTATAGTAACCTGGATTGGCATTTATGTTCTCTTAGGGTCTGTATGATGTCTGCCTAGGATCTTCTAGCTTTTATAGTCTCTGGTAAGAAGTCTGGTGTAATTCTGATAGGTCTGCCTTTATATGTTACTTGACCTTTTTCCCTTACTGCTTTTAAAATTCTTTCTTTCTTTGGTACATTTGGTGTTTTGATTATTATGTGATGAGAGAAATTTCTTTTCTCGTCCAGTCTATTTGGCGTTCTATAGGCTTCTTGCATGTTCATGGACATCTCTCTCTTTAGGTTAGGGAAGTTTTCTTCTATAATTTTGTTGAAAATACTTACTGGCCCTTTAAGTTGGGAGTTTTCACTCTCTTCTATACCTATTATCCTTAGGTTTGGTCTTCTCATTACATCCTGGGTTTCCTGGATGTTTTGGGTTAGGAGCTTTTTGCTTTTTGCATTTTCTTTGACTGTTGTGTCAATGTTTTCTATGGTATCTTCTGCACCAGAGATTCTATCTTCTATCTCTTGTATTCTGTTGATGATATTTGAATCTATGACTCCTGATCTCTTCCCAGGGTTGTCTCCCTTTGTGATTTCTTTATTGTTTCTATTTCTACTTTTAGATATTGGATAGTTTTATTCATTTCCTTTGCCTGTTTGATTGAGTTTTCCTGTTATTCTTTAAGGGCTTGTAGCTGTTTATCTGTATTCTCCTGTATTTCTTTAAGGGAGCTATTTATGAACTTCTCAAAGTCCTCTATCACCAGGATGAGAAGTGATTTTAGATCCAAATCTTGCTTTTCTGGTGTGATGGTGTATCCAGAACTTGCTGTGGTGGGAGAATTGGGTTCTGATGATGCCAAGTAACCTTGGTTTCTGTTGCTTATGTTCTTATGCTTGCCTCCCACCATCTGACTATCTCTAATGCTACCTGCCCTAGCTGTATCTAACTGGAGCCTGCCCTTCTTGTGATTCTGGTTGTGTCAGAACTCCTCAGAGTTCAGCTGTCTCTGTGATCCTGTGATTCTGGGATCCTGTGATCCTGAGATCCTGGGAGTCAAGCTGCCTTTGGGACCCTGAGATCCTGCTGTGACCAAGCTCAGGGTATCCTGGAATCCTGTGATCTTCTGATCCTAAAGATTCTTGGAGTGTTAGAGTGCCTGGGCGTGGATCTTTCTCTGGGTGTTATGGGTCTGGCTGTGTAGTTCACACCCAAGGTCTACTCAGGGCAAGAAATAATCTCAAGGTGTATTTTCTAAGTGAAAAATCAACAAAGAAATAAACCAACAAAAAAATAGGATAAAGGTGTGGTGCATAGTAGTCTTTTTTTTTTTTTAAAGGCAATTGTGTATCCAGGAACATTTTTATCTTAAAACAATTATTGTATATATATTTACATATATATACTTACATGGTGTATGTTAATAATATCCAAGGACAACTTTTGAGAATCAGTTCCTCTCTTCCAACATGTGGGTCCAGGAGATCAAACTCAGGTAATGATTAGTTTGAGGCAGGAACTTTGACTAAAAAGAGAACAGAGGTATCAGAAATAAAAGAAAAATCTGATCTACTTTATGCTAAAATACATGTGACATTGTCTTCTTAAGTCTGATAATCTAATCTTTTTAAAAATATTGTACTCCAATTGTTTATTTTGTAATGATGTGTTCGTGTGACTACTCATGTACTATGGTGCACATGTTGTTTCTTTCTTCCACCATTTGGGTTCCTGAGCCTGAATTCAGGTCATCAGGCTTGATGGCAAGTGCCTTTATCTGCTGAACAATCTTCTTGCCCTTAATCTAACCTTGACACTTACTCTTAACTCTTCTGGAAGTGCATCTCATCACACACACACACACACACACACACACACACACACACACACACACACACACACACACACACATGCTGGTCCTATTTACTCCAGGAAGTGTACAGTATGTGTTAAAAAAACCTAATGATGTTTCCCCTCTGGTTGAGTGAACAACTGTGTGTCTCTAAGCCCTATCAAGGTGACAGCAGAAGTTTAGATAAGCTCAGAGGGAGAAATGCATTTTCTACCATAGTTCTGGTAAACATTATGGGTTTTGGGATCTGCAAGGATGCTACCTTTAAAAACCCTGTTTACATGTTTGCCTTCCTATAATCAATTTGTTTTAAATTGACAGTAATATCTTCAGAAAGCCTAGCTGTGTGATGTAATGGTCTTGATTAGAATGCCTTTTGGAGACAACACAGAAAGCCCACCGCATCAAGCACCCTGGGCTCACAGGAGTTCATCGAGATTGGACAGAAAATCAGGGAGCCTGCATGGGTCTCACCTAGGCCCTTTGCATCTATGTCACGATTGTATAGCTTGGTGTTCTTGTGAGACTACTGATAGTGGGAGTGGTTATTTGTGACCACCTTTGCACACATTCTGATATTCAAAGGACTTGAGGAATGATAGCAAACATGCTTGCAAAATTTCATCCAAAGCATTTATAGCAATGTAAATAAATTATTGGGTAAATAAATAAGTACATTAGAGTAAATGTTCCCTGAGGGAGAGTTACAATTATTTATGTATATTCTCCATTCTCAAGGAAGAGAAATATAAATGTTCAGTACTTAAATAAGAGCTGTTTATAGTCACTTCCTTCTTGAAGACCACAGTAGGAATGGGAAGAAAAAGATATTTTAGCTACATGGTTAAAGACAGGACATGGTCTTGGCATGATGTGATGAGACTGTTTTAATCCTGCGATTCACCAAAAAAATCAGCACCACCATTTTGGACCAAATTTAAAGCAAGAATTTATTAAATATTAAATATGGACTTTGGTCAGGACCCTTCCCCTGGAATTTCCCAGCTGGAATGGCTCCGAGCCACAAGTTGCAAAGGTTTTTGAGGACAATTCAATAGGTCACTGTCTTTTCCCTTGAAGCTTTGTTATTTCCCAAGAACTACAATTCCCAGCATTCCAGGAAATTACTTAGTTCCTGGGCTGGTGGGGCTTATAGTTACTTTTGGGTCATTACAAATGCTACTTTACCCTTGCAAATCTCCAAAGCTTTACTGGCATCATAGTCATGGGAAAACATTAGACAAGTTTTCCCATCCAAATACTAATCAGGCCTGACCCTGCTTAGTTTCTGAGAGAAGACAAGATTGGGCATATTCATGGTGGAATGGCCATAGACCAGGAAAATTCTAATAGAGGTGAATCTTACAAAATATTTGACCTAGTATTCTGTAAAATTGCCAAGATCATAAAAAATAAGAAAAGTCTGATAGTCACAATTAAAAAGAGCCTATGGATAGACTCCTGGGACGCAAAAAGCTACTGGCAAAAAGTAATGAAAAATACAACTGTGGGCTTTAGTCAATATTTATTTTAACATGCATTTGCTAGTTATAATAAATAGAAGATATTAATTACAGGAGAAATTGGCTAAGGAAGTCAATGGAATTCTATCATGTTGTATAAACCTAAACCTGTTCTAAAATAAAGTCAATTTTAAAAAAGAGTCATAGGGCCACAAATGATTTGAAGGCAGGGACATTGAAAATTTGTAAAAAGAAGATGCATTTGTTGGGAGAAGGGTAGCTATAGGAGAATCCATTCCATTAATTTACTTCTACCCTTACTCAGCTCATGCAGCTGCAACCTTGATTCTACAGGTAGTGAGTCTGGCCTGAGGCATTCAACAGTTTTTATCTCTGTCTCATCAGAGTTGTGAAATCCTATCTCCTTTGCCATATAGGAGTGTAGATTGAGGGTAAGTACTGACTTAAGCCAGGTTCAAAGTGATTCTAGACTGTTGAAAAATCCCAGTAGGGTGGCCTTGAACTATAAGGTGGGAGATACTGCCTCTTGTTATCTGGAGGGAAGAATTGGACAGGGAGGGTAATCTTGAGAAAGAAAGCATTATAAGGGGATGACAAGCTAGACTACAGCCAAAGGCACAGAACAAGGCATGAGGCACTTAGGGCTCCAGATTGCCTCCTGCCTAGGTGAGCTCTAGTGGGGGGTGGGGGGGGTGGGGGGCTTCTTGCTTAGAAGAGTCAGTGGCTCTCTCCAGTGAGTGGAAAAGGTTTCTGAAGGATAGAAAGGAAGAATTGACTCCAAACTTATTTTTATATGATTAGATTTATTTTTTTAGACAGGATCTCACTAGTGCAAGCCAGCCTTAGACCCATGATTCTCTGGCTATGACCTCCTGACTGTGAGCCTTATACAGATGACTCATCAAGCCTGGCCACATTCAAAATATTAACAGAAGATGCTCTACTTCCTGCCACATAATTACTCATCTAAAGATAAACTTGTGAAAAGTAATTTGGTTAATATGCTGAAAATATTTGGAATGAGTGTGCAGCATGACGCAGGTCAATATTTTTATTTTATGGATTTCTTCTATGTATGTTATAATTTCACGATAAAAAGAGTTTTGAAGGACTAAAGCTGATATTGTCTGCCTTGACGATTGGATTCTGAAGTAGAGATAGTATGCTTGGAACCTACTGCAATAGAAAACTGTTAACGTAGTAGAAAGAACATGACCTTGGAGCCAAAGAAAGGTAAATTTGGCTGGGTTTGGTTCTGCCACTCAGGATTGTGTAACCTCTGACAGTCTATTGTTCCTCTTTGAATATCAGTTTTCTTTTTAAGAGGAAATGATTGTTTTATGTTTTCTGCTGCCATGGCAAGATTCACTAAGGTTTGTGATGAAAAAGAAAAAATGAAGCATTAGATTTAGCTAATGATTCCCACTGGTCAGACAGATTGCAGGCAGTGGAAGAGTAGATGGGAGGAAAGACGTGGACATGTTGTCAAACTTGCTCTGCATTCTGGAAGCTTAGCTGTCAAAAGGAAGGCAGACAAGGATGGTGTAACAGATTCATTTGTTGGCTTTAATAAATCTGTGGGGAAGTAACTAAATGTGGGGGATGGGGAAAGACAGGGAGGGAAAGAGGTGGGAAGGGAAGGAGAGGAACTGAAGTCTGGGATGTGGGAGGGAGTGGGATTTGCCACCACAGGTGGAGGTATTAGCCTGAAACCAGAAGAAAGTCACTTCCTCTGGAATGAAAGAGACACTGTTGAGGGGAGATAAAAATAGATAAAGTGTTGGGTTGGGGTATGCAGGTATGTGCTGAGGAAATTTAGCTGATCACTCCCCTGTGGAGAGAGACACTGAATGAGGGGCACCAGGGTGGATGTGCTGACCGTTCGCTGACCATAGGTTTACAAAGTGCTGAGGGCTTGGGTCCTGCTGAGGCTGTAGGATCATTTCCTCCATCGTTTCATTGTTGCAGCTGCAGGGCTAACAGCTGTGGCAGATGGTAGACGGTTTTGAGATTGAGACATTAGTTTTATAAAAGTGAGCTATTCTTTCTCCTTCTGATGTGTGTGTGTGTGTGTGTGTGTGTGTGTGTGTGTGTGTGTGTGTGTACACAGTAGGGATTGAAGCAAGGGTAAGATACATGGTGCCTGGCAATTGATATGGTCATCCACAAGGCTATTCTTTATCTCATGGTCTTTAGCTGGTAGTGTCATGAGCTTTTTTTGCTTCTTTAAGGAGAGAAGGTTACAAATTCTCAAAAACAGATAAAAAAGAAATGATTTATTTAATTTGAAGTTACTCCACAATGAGAACACAAAATAGATCTTTTATTTGTTTGCTTGGTTTTTGAGACAGAGTTTCTTTGTGTAGTGTAGCCCTGGGTGTCCTGGAACTTGCTCTGTAGACCAGGCTGGCGCAGAACCCCCTGCCTCTGCCTCCCAAGTGCTGGAATTAAAGGCATGAACCCCCACTGCCTGGTACGTTTATACTCCTTAAGCCTGGCTCAGAATAAATCTTTTAAAAGCCATTATTCATATAGGCATTACAACCATATCTCATTAAGTTAATGAAAACATTGTAATACATTATATGAATTATTTTATTTTTATTTTGTGAAAAGATTACAAGAGATTAAAAGGAATTCTGAATATTTGGCTTATTCAGGCAACCTTTCTGGATTTTGGGTTGTTTTGTTCTGTTTGTTTGGGTTTTTGTGCATAGTTCAAGGAGTCTAATTTGTGATGTCATATAACAAAATTGATAGATAAAAGACTGCAGTATGTATTTATCTGTGGGAGATAATATGAGTATAGATGTACAGCTGAGCTCTCTCTTTCTCTGATTCTAATAGGATGGATTAAAATTAAACAACTCAGAAATGTGTCTTTCAAGGAACATGGTCTTTAATATCCTAGGAGAGGTAGGTAAGACACAGTGGCAGCCTGGAGTTGGAGATGGTTAGGACTGCTGAAAGGGGCCAGTGTCTGGATACTCCACCAGGTGCTAATCTTACTATGTCAACGATTGCTTGTTTCAAAATTTTGCCCTTTAGGGGAGTACTTGCCTTTTTTGTGGGCCCCTTTCCAGGATATCTTGATCAGGTTGGAGTGGAACAGAAAGATGAAATTAAACGTTTTAGAGTAGTGCACTCATAGATCTTTTGGATGAAAGGGTCAGTGTGATGGCACCCAGACTTACTGTAGAAGCAACTATACTTGTGCTCTGAAAATATCAGGATGAGTGTTTGTAGTATGACTGTTCTTAGTGTTCTGAACTGGAGACACCAAAATGCCAAGTACAGAATGAGTAAGTAAGTATTGATGGCTGATTTTCACATTAAGTAATATGACAGATAGATGGTATACCAACAACATGTATTTATTATTAAAAAATAAATGAAAAAATAAAATCTTTGAAAACTATGTTTATTGTGACACCATTTTTATAGTTCTCCTAAATAGACAGAAAAATCATAAACACAAAGTTCATGGTGGTTACTCCAAGGATGCCAAAGGTGAAGGGCATGTGAGCAACAGCCTGGATGACAGAAGATACACAGATAGAATTTATTACTGCCATTGTTTCAGTTAGATGGTGTGTTCATGGGAGTATGCTAAGACAAATAAGTTGAAGCATATGTTGACAAATGGAGATAATACACCAGAAACCAAGCAGTAAACCTTTAATCAACATGCAATTATTGTCAGATGTGACTATTATAAGGCCCTGTGGGCAATCCCAACTCTTCTAAAGCTGCTTAGCTAGATCCTTCTTGGGTTGAAGATACAATAATAACCAAAGACTTTCAGCAATTGCTTAGTACCATCCAAAAACATGTCAAAATAAAACCCACAAAGCAGTATTTCCTGAAGTAATTATGTGAACCATTCTCTGAGCTAGGCATGCAGAAAAAGATTACTTGGATGAAAGAGTATTTCATTTAAATTTCTGCACTTAATTTTTGATAGGTAGCACTTAAATTTTTGATAGGTACTTCCAAATTGCTCTTCATAATAGCTTGTGTTAATATTCAGAGCCTTGTTTCTTTCATAGCCTTGCCAACGCTGTGGATTACCAACAGTCTGTTGGCTTAGTCATCCTATTTAATCAACCAAGTTTTTGATGGGATCCATTAGTAAATTGGAGAAAATTTATTTTCATATTCTGCTCAGTTATCAGTGAAAGAGTGGTCAGTATGTACCTAAAAACCCTTTGGCAGCAAGTGTGCTCTGTCATTCTTTTATTCTGTCCTTACCTAAAACATAAAGGGAGGAAGAGAGAGGGGAGTTATTTCCTCAGCTCTTCCACATACCAGGCAGTGGGGGTAGCATTTCCACAAGTTCTCTCTTCTTGAACTACACTTTCTGGCAGTCTTCTGAAGTAATACAAAGACTTAGGATTGAAGACTGCTCTAGTCATGCAGGTAGATGGTGATTTCACCTTTGTGATAAGTTATGTGCTGAGAAAGGTACACAGTGTGGTAGACTTTGCTTTTAACTCTGTATCAGAGATTTCCCAAGAAATTTTGGCTCAGTCTTCGCCATAATTTCCTTACTTATGAAATGGAGAAAATAATGTTTGGTATCCCTGACTTAAAAGACAAATAAATATACTGCTGTGTACGTGTATGAAAATGCTCTCGCATGTATAAAATGTGGTGTCATGCAGTACCACTTAATTCTAGTGATCCATTTTCTAAAATCTATGCTGTTACTAAAATAAAATAAACCAAAAGTTATGTCTGGCCTGCACTGTGGTGTGTGAAGAGGGCAAGAGATGGGACGTGGAAGGCCTGGTATGAATCCTGGAAATGATTTCACCTCAGTCTCCTCTTCCTTCATGACACTGAAGACAATAGAAACCATCTTGCTAGCCGAGACTTGTACTTGAGGCTAACAGTTCTAAAGGAGGAGTGGTTAACAGTTCTAAAGGAGGAGTGGCTAACAGTTCTAAAGGAGGAGTGGTTTGGTTTGGTATGGTTTAAGAAGTTTCAGTTTGTGGTCACTAGCTCCAAGTAGGTATAATGGAGCAGGGCCGTTCATTATGTCGGACAACTGAAAAAGACACAAGAAAGGCCAGGGACAAGAAAAACCATTCAATGAATGACCTCAGTGACCTACATCTTCACTTTGACCCATATTTTATTTTTTACCCCTCCACTGTATGAATCTAGAAAGGAATTAATCTATTAAATACGTAGGATCCAATCTCTTCCCAAATGCTAAAGGCTGACAGCCAAGTCTCCATACTGGAAGTCTTTCTTGTTGGGAGATTTCACATTAAGCACAAAATACTGTTTCAGGATGAAGATGAATCAAATTCTATAATAAATGTGAAACAATTTATTAATCAGTAATGTATCCCACAACCATTAGCTAAGTCTTCATTTCAAATTTGGGTATGCATCCTGCCATTGAGGCTATTAAGTTATGTTTCTCAAGCTCAGCTCACTTCCTTAGCCGCAGAGTGCATATCTGTTCTCCCTTTCTCCCATCCTGCAACTTTTTGCCAGTCTGTTTCACTGGTCTTCTTTACACTTTCTTTCACCTTCTTACTGCCGCCCAGCCTCCTGGGCATACGGAGTGTTCTGTCCCTGGGTTTTATTTTGTTGCCTCTTTAATTATGTTTTTATTCATACAGAATAAAGTAGTATTAGCTATTTCACAACCAATTTGCAGCAATTTGTGGCTAGTATTTTAGACTAATTTGTTGAATTATTTTTTTAAAAAATTGTGTCACTAAATGGTGGTGTTCCTTTGGAGAAGGCATTCTATCCCCCCCCCCACTCCCCACTACAGTGACCTAGAAAAGTAGAATCCAAGAGATGGTGAATATAAACACATCAGGTATATGTTAGACTCAGGGCAGATATACCTTAATGATTAGTATTAATTGCTAACTTGTTTGTTACCTTTTGTTATGATATATACTATAGATACTTTTGTTGAATTTTGATTTAATACAGATGATAAAACTTTGGCTACCACAGTAGTTCATCTTAAATCTATATATAATATAATATAATATAATATAATATAATATAATATAATATAATATATTTGTGCCCTAAAAATGCTTTTAAATTTCTCCCCCATTTTAATAGTGTTCTATAATGATTTCATGAAAAAAACCATAAATCTTCAATATCTTGTTATTAAAGTAAATACTGTTGCTAAGTGGCTGTTCCTTTAAGTAGAGTTGCAGAAACCATATACCTAATATTGAGTAGTTGAACTCATAGGAAACCTAAAAGGAAATTAAAACAAATAAGCAAAAAAACTCCTTACTATGTAACAAACATCGCTAATTATTTTAGGTAATTTTTTTTTCTGGGACTTAACATTTGTTTTCCTACAACTATTTTTACTATGTCAGAAAATTTGACAATAAAAATTTGACTTCCCCCAAAACAAAGCTGCTGCAGGTGAATAGGTAGTGGTTCTTTTTTAGGACATTTTTAATAAAAATAATGTCTCTTTTCACTGGGTTATGTGAATGTTTGTGCTAAAAGGAACAGAAGAACTATTTAGCCCCAGCTGCTGTATTTATTTTCAGATGTGGAAACTGGCTCTAAGAAAGTGACAGTTTACCTAAATTCACACAGATAAGTCACTTGACTGGGGGTTCCTAAAAAGGGACACACATTCGTGTATCTATCTATCTAGGTATAAGACCAAAAGTGCCCTCTATACTGGTTCTTAATGAGTTCCAGGGTGCTCCTTCATTCATATGCTGTTTTTCTGAGCTAATGCTTTGGGGCAAGGTGAAATTGTGGAAGCAGGGTCTTTGTCCTCTTGCTGTCTGAATAGAGTTTTATGTAGAATAAGGATGTTCAAAGGGGCTGGTAAAGGCAGCTTCTCTTTGGAGATTTACTCCGTTCCTGGACTTAGATGGTCTTAGTTTTTTTTTTTTTTTTTTTTTTTTTAACTCCTAACTTTATAAAAATGAGATCCTAAAGTATGCGTGTAGGGACACTTAGTAAGTTGTCACTGAGTGAGGTAGCCCTCCACCTAACCCTGAGGAGGTACCTGACTTGGCTTTTATGCTTTTAAGCACACATTATTGCTGGCTTTCCTGGTGACACCTCTACTTAAAAGATTTTTGCTGTCTTCAGTTGAAGTCTACTCAAGTCTACTCCCTGTAATTTCTACCCACAAACTCTAGACTTCTTGTCTGGATGCAATGTACTTGTCCACTCCTTTCTTTCCCATGAAGCCCTATCCTTTTCGGGAATCACTACCCTTCATCCATCAGTTTTTCTTCATAAGGCATTATTTTCAGATTTCTGATTGCTAGTTTCAGTACTCAATCTTGTTTTAAATTTGTGCCTTTTAGAATGTGAGGCTCAGAACTGATTATCTCTCCAGATAAGGCTGTTCATTATTGGATCTGTAGAGAACCGTGGCTTCTGCTAGTGAAGCTGTATTTGTACTGATAGAGACGGAGGGTGTATTTTCTATCTCGGTAGTTGCTGTATGTGCTTGACAAAAATTAACCTTGGAAACAAGTAACCTTCCTGGATATGCAATTAAAATTTCAACCTACATTTATCTGTGCTAGATGTTATATTCTGGTGTCTTTGTGGCACAAATATAGACATTCTTGACCTTATTCATGACTGAAATAGGAGAGAGCCAAAAATTCTTACATGTTGAAATTTGGCAGGCCTCCTTAGCAGTAATTATAGAGTCTGTTATCTCCCACAGCTTGAAGGCAGAAAGTGCTGAAAACCACATCCAAGATCGAATTTTATGAGCACCATAGTGCCAAAAAGTGTTACATTCTGAGTCCTAGTGAATTTGCTGGCAAGCTTAGGAAAAAGAATAAGACTAAGTTGGGTAAAGAGTGAAACTCTAAAATTTGAGCTGGAAACATGTGGATAAAATCCTCTCAGCCCTCAACTTCTTGGGCTTGTGGAGACTAGCCTCTTCTTCCTGTTGGAGAGAATATTCTACCCTTTACCTGAAGGCAAAACAGAAAGCACAGTGAAAGTCAATTTGAAGATTCTGAAAGTAAAAGTAAATCTAAGCAATTCCAAATCCTGAACTTTAAAGGATATTGGCATTCCGTAGCTCTATCCCATTCACCAATCTATATAGTCTATTCAAAAACCTTGCCAGACCTGCAGGATAATAACTCCCCTTCTCCCCTTTTTCAGTTTAAAGGTGGCTAGCTCACCAAGAGCCACTATTTCAGAAATCTCCCCCCATCTTGTTAAACTTTCATGCAAAGAAATTCAAATCTTGCCCCCACCACATGCCACCCTAACTTGTGGTGTGGCATGTGTGGCATTAATAAATATGAATTAACTTTTAATTAATAAAAGAAGATTCTCTTTCACAAAAGAAACATCACAGCAACAACAACAAAAAAGCAAAAGTAACCAAAGAATCTTTCTTTTTTTCAAAAGGGGTGTACCATGACCCAAACCATGCTAGCATAGAGGAGACCCCCCTTACACATTATAAATAATGGGTAAAAGACAACTTTTACATATGTCTCTTCATCTCTCTTACCTGGTAACACTTTTGTTTACTCCCAGGCATTCCCTGGACTCCATAGCCTCAGATCACTGACCCCTTCCTCTATATCTTCATTTCCTTTGTGCAATTTTTTTTTTAAGCTTGCCAGCCTGGGCTGGAGAGATGGCTCAGTGGTTAAGAGCATTGACTGCTCTTCCAGAGGACTTGAGATTTCCAGCAATCACATGGTGGCTCACAACCATCTACAATGGGATTTGATACCCTCTTCTGGTGTGTCTGAAGGCAGCTACAGTATACTCATAAATAAAAATAAATAAATCTTTAAAAAAATAACTTGCCAACCATGAAAGACTGTGAGGCAGGATCCCAGCCAATGAGGAAAAGCTACAGAGTATTATTGCCATTAGGTTAAAAACCCTGGGGGTCTCCTTCTCTATGCTAGCATGGTTTGGGTCATGGTACACCCCTTTTGAAAAAAAGGAGAAAGATTCTTTGGTTACTTTTGCTTTTTTTTTTTTGTTGTTGTTGTGTTTCTTTTGTGAAAGAGAATCTTTTATTAAAAGTTAATTCATATTTATTAATTCTTTGAGAATTTTTGTACAGCAATTGATATATTTGGATCATTTTCACCCCAACTCTTTCTATACCCACCTTTATGTTGTTTTTTGGGCGGAGGGAGGGGTGTTGTTTTTTTTTATTTTATAAATTAATTTATTTTTTACACTCCATATTCCATTCCCCAACCCCTAACTCCCCAACCACCCTCCGACTGCTCCAAGGACATCCTGAATTTTGTAGGTAAATGGATGGAACTAGAAAATATCATCTTGAGTGAGGTAACTCAGACCCAAAAAGATGTGCATGGTATGTACTCACTAATAAGTGGATATTAGAAAAAAAAAGTACAGAATACCCAAGATATAGTCCACAGAACTCAAGAAGGTCAACAAGCTGAAGTGCCCAAGTGAGGATGCCTCAGTCCCACTTCGGAAGGAGAAGAAAGCAATCACAAGTGGAGAGGGAGGGAGGGACCTCGGAGGGAAAGTGGAGAGAAGGGGCAAGTGGGTGGGGGAGAGGGGAACCTGATCTAGTATTGGGTGAGGGAAAAGGACTGAAGCCCTGAGGGCCAGCAAAAAGATAGGCCTAGGGAGGTAGGAGGTTGGGGGAACCCTCCAGAATGTACCAGAGACCTGGGAGATAAGAGACTCTCAGGAATCAAAGGGAGGTTAGATGAAATGCCTGACAGTAGGGAGAGGGAACTTATAGAGCCCACCTCCAGCAGGAAGACAGGGCATCAAGTGAAGGATGGGGTTGTCATCTCACAGTCACATCTCTGAGCCACAATTGTTCCTGTATTAAAGAATTACAGGGATGAAAATAGAGAGGAGCATGAGGAAAAGAAGGTCCAGCAAGTGGCCTAAAGTGGGATCCAGCTCAAAGGGAGGTCCCAAGGCCTGACACCATTACTGAGGCTATGAAGTGCTTACAAAAAGGGACCTAGCATGACTGCCCTCTGAAAGACCCAACAAGCAGCTGAAAGAGTCAGATGCAGATATTTGCACCCAACCAATGAACAGAAGCAGCTGATCCATGTTGAATTAGGGAAGGCTGAAAGAAGCTGAGAAGGGCTATCCAGTAGGAAGACCAGTAGTCTCAATTAATCTGGATCCCCAAGATCTCTCAAATACTGGACCACCAAACTGGTAGCATACATCAGCTGATATGAGGCTCCCAACCCACATACAGTAGAGGACTTCCGGGTCTGTGTTCATTCAGCGATGATGCACCTAACCCTCATGAGACTGGAGGCCCCAGGGAGTTTAGAGGTCAGGTAGAGTGGGTGTGTGTGTGTGGCAGCATCCACGTGGAGACAGGGGGTGGGGTGGGGAAGAGGTGTGGGATGTGGAAAATAATATTCTTTTCTAACATGCAAGACTACCTGCAAGTCCCACCGAGCATCTAAATCCATCTATGTGGATTTTTTTAAAATATTTTTGGTTTGTTTTTGCATGTTTATGGTATATATATATATATGTACATATACATATATATACCATATATATATACACCATATATATATATACACACACACATATATATACCATATATATACCATATATATATGTGTGTATATATATATATATATGTATATATATATATATGCCCATGTGTTTACAGATGCAATGGACATGTACTCATATGGAGGCCTCCTAAAGTTGGAGGCCTAAAGTTGTACTCAGGAACCTTTTTCCCTATGTATATACTGATGCATGGTCTCAGTGAGCCTAGAGCTCACTGTTTTAGCTAGACTTGCTAGCCAGCTTACTCTGGGGATTCTGTATTCACGTGACTGTTCTTCCTGACTTTGTATCCTGACTTTGTATCCGAATTCTGACACCAGTCAATGTGCTTAGGGACTACCATACTCTGTAATAGGACCACTTCTTGACCGATTGCATCTGTATCGAGGCTGTATGTCTTTATCATCTTTAACACGAAGAAGGAGGAAAAGAGTATGGAAGAGTCTTGGAAGAGTCAGGAAGATTTATGTATTGAAAATCATGGGGAATAAACTCTATAAATATTCAGGTGACTGTCACAATAGTGATTTTTTAAAAACCTGTTATCTTTAGGCAGACAAGGTCATATCTGCAAAATAAAGACTACATTCTTGCATTTTAAGTCTCTAGTCACAAGGAGGAAGTGCCATGGGCTAGGTCTTTTAAATTTCTAGCAGCACATTTAGGAATATCTGTCCAACTCACTTACCACATTATATAGAAATTACAGTCTTTTTTTTTATTGGATATTTTCTTTATTTATATTTCAAATGTTTTCTCCTTTCCAGGTCTCCCCTTCAGAAACACTCTATCTCATCTACCTTCCCCCTGCCTCTATGAGGGTGCTCCCCAACCCACCCACCCACTCCTGTCTATCCTCCCTGTCATTCCCCTCCACTGGGGCATCGGACACCCTCAGGCCCAAGGGCCTCTCCTCCCACTGATGTCCAACAAAGCCATCCTCTGCCGCATATGCAGCCAGAGCCGTGGGTCCCTCCATGTGTATTCTTTGGTTGGTGGTCCAGTCACCGGGAGCTCCTGAGAGTCTGGCTGGTTGTCATTGTTGTTCCCTCTATGGGGCTGCAAAACCCTCAGCTCCTTCAATACCTTCTCCAACTACTCCATCCGGTACCCCCGAGCTCAGTCCAATGGATGGCTGAGAGCATCCACCTCTGTATTTGTCAGGCACTGGCAGAGCCTCTCAGGAGACAGCCAGATCAGGCTCCTGTCAGCAAGCATTTCCCAGCATCCACAATAGCATCTGGGTTTGGTGACTGTATATGGGATAGATTCCCAAGTGGGGTAGTCTCTGGATGACCTTTCCTTCAGTCTCTCCTCCACACTTTGTCTCTATATTTCCTCTTGTGAGTATTCTGTTACCCCTTCTAAGAAGCACTGAAGCATCCACATTTTGGTCTTCCTTCTTCTTGGGCACGATATGGTCTGTGAATTGAATCTTGGGTATTTCAGACTTTTGGACTAATAGTCACTTATCAGTGAGTGCATACCATGTGTGTTCTTTTGTTTCTGAGTTACCTCACTCAGGATAATATTTTCAAGTTTCATCCATTTGTCTGTGAATTTCATGACTTCATCATTTTTTTATATATGTGTATACTCCATTGTGTAAATGTACCACCTTTTCTGTATCCATTCCTCTGTTGAAGGACTTCTGGATTCTTTCTAGCTCCTGGCTATTATAAATAAAGCTTCTATGAACATAGTGGAGCATGTGTCCTTATTACATGTTGGAACATCTTCTGGGTATATGTTCAGGAGTGGTATAGCTCAGTCCTCAAGTAGTATTATGTCCAATTTTCTGAAGAACTACCAGACTGATTTCCAGAGTGTTTGTACCAGCTTGTAATCCTACCAACAATGGAGAAGTGTTCCTCTTTCTCTACATCCTTGCCAGCATTTGCTGTCACCTGAATTTTTGATCTTAGCCATTCTGACTGGTGAAAGGTCGAATCTCAGGATTATGGAACTGTTTAAATGGTTTATCTGATCCTGGTTTATCTGATCCTGGTTTAACTTTGGTACCTGGTATCTGTCTAGAAAATTGTCCATTTCATTCAGATTTTCCAGTTTTTTTGAGTATAGGCTTTTGTAGTAGGATCTGTTTTTTTTTTTTTTTATTTCCTCAGTTTCTGTTATCATGTCTCCCTTTCCATTTCCGATTTTATTAATTTAGATACTGTCTCTGTGCCCTCTTATTAGTCTGCCTAAGTGTTTATCTCTCTTGTTGATTTTCTCAAAGAACCAGCTCCTGGTTTGGTTGATTCTTTGTAAAGTTCTTTTTTTTTCTATTTAGTTAATTTTAGCCCTGAGTTTGATTATTTCCTGCTCTCTACTACTCTTGGGTATATTTGCTTCTTTTTGTTCTAGAGCTTTCAGGTGTGCTGTCAAGCTGCTAGTGTAAACTCTCTCCAGTTTCCTTTTGGAGGCACTCAGAGCTATGTGTTTTCCTCTTAGCATTGCGTTCATTGTGTTCCATATGTTTGGGTATGTTGTGCCTTCATTTTCATTAAATTCTAAAAAGTCTTTAATTTCTTTATTTCTTTCTTGACCAAGTTATCATTGAGTAGAGTGTTGTTCAGCTTCCGTGTTGTACTGGCTGGTTTTATGTGTCAACTTGACACAGGCTGGAATTATCACAGAGAAGGGAGTTTCAGTTGGGGAGGGGCCTCCATGAGATCCAGCTGTGGGGTATTTTCTTAATTGCCCCTTGTGGGTGGTGCCATCCCTGGGCTGGAGGTCTTGGGTTCTATAAGAGAGCAGGCTGAGCAAGCCAGGAGAAGCAAGCCAGTAAGGAACATCCCTCCATGGCCTCTGCATCAGCTCCTGCTTCATGACCTGCTTGAGTTCCAGTCCTGACTTCCTTTGGTGATGAACAGCCATGTGGAAGTAAGCCAAATAAACCCTTTCCTCCCCAACTTGCTTCATGGTCATGATGTTGTGCAGGAATAGAAACCCTGACTAAGATACATGTATATGTGAGCTTTCTGTTGTTTTTGTTGTTATTGAAGACTAGCCTTAGTCTGTGTTAGGGTGCATGGATCTGATAGGGTGAATGGGATTATTTCAATCTTCTTTTATCTGTTGAGGCCTGTTTTATGACTGATTATATGGTCAGTTTTGGAGAAGGTACTATGAGGTGCTGAGAAGAAGGTATATTCTTTTGTTTTGGAAGAAAATGCTCTATAGATATCTGTTAAATCCATTTTGTTCATAACTTCTGTTAGTTTCACTGTGTCTCTGATTACTTTGTGTTTCAATGATCTGTCCATTGCTGAGAGTGGGGTGTTGAAGTCTCCCACTATTGTTGTATGAGGTACAATGTGTGCTTTGAGCTTTAGTAAAGTTTCTTTTAAGAATGTGGGTGCCCTTGCATTTGGAACATAGATGTTCAGAATTGAGAGTTCATCTTGGTAGATTTTTTTCCTTTGACAGGTATGAAGTGTCTTTCCTTCTCTTTTTGTTGATTTTATTCAATATTAGAATGGTTACTCCAGCTTGTTTCTTGGGACCATTTGCTTGGAAAATTGTTTTCCAGCCTTTTTCTCTTAGGTAGTGTCTATCTTGTCACTGAGGTGGGTTTCTTGTATACAGAAAAATGCAGGGTCCTGTTTACATATCCAGTCTGTTAGTCTATGTCTTTTTATTGGGGAATTGAGTCCATTGATGTTAAGAGATATTAAGGAAAAGTGATTGTTGCTTCCTGTTATTTTTGTTGTTAGAGGTAGAATTATGTTTGTGTGGCTATCTTCTTTTGGGTTTGTTGAAAGATTACTTTCTTGCTTTTCTATAGGGTGTAGTTTCCCTCCTTTTGTTGGTGTTTTCCATCTATTATCCTTTGTAGGGCTGGATTTATGGAAAGATATTGTGTAAATTTGGTTTTGTCATGGAATTTTTTTCTCCATCTATGGAAATTGAGAGTTTTGCTGGGTATAGTAGCCTAGGCTAGCATTTATGTTCTCTTAGGGTCTGTATGACATCTGCCCAGAATCTTCTAGCTTTCATAGTCTCTGGTAAGAAGTCTGGTGTAATTCTGATAAGTCTGCCTTTATATGTTACTTGACCTTTTTCCCTTACTGCTTTTAATATTCTTTCTTTGTTTGGTTCATTGGGTGTTTTGATTATTATGTGATGAGAGAAATTTCTTTTCTGGTCCAGTCTATTTGGAGTTCTTTAAGCTTCTTGTATGTTCATGGGCATCTCTTTCTTTAGGTTAGGGAAGTTTTCTTCTATAATTTTGTTGAAGATATTTACTGGCCCTTTAAATTGGGAATATTTGCTCTCTTCTATACCTATTATCCTTAGGTTTGATCTTCTTATTGTGTCCTAGATTTCCTGGATGTTTTGGGTTAGGAGCTTTTTGCTTTTTGCATTTTCTTTGACTGTTGTGTCAATATTTTCTAAGGTGTCTTCTGCTCCTGAGATTCTCTCTTCTATCTCTTGCATTCTGTTGGTGATGCTTGCATCTGTGGCTCCTGATTTCTTTCCTAGGTTTTGTATCTCGAGAGTTGTCTCTCTTTCTGATTTCTTTATTGTTTCTATTTCCATTTTTAGATTCTGGATGGTTTTGCTCATTTCCTTCACCTGTTTGATTGTATTTTCCATGTTGTTCTTTAAGGGATTTTTGTGTTTCCTCTTTAAGAGCTTCTAGCTCTTTACCTGTGTTCTCCTGTATTTCTTTGAGGGTGCTATTTATGTCTTTTTAAAGGTCCTGTATCATCATCATGATAAGTGATTTTAAATCTGAATCTTGCGTTTCCGGTGTGATGGTGTGTCCAGGACTTGCTATGGTGGGAGAATTGGGTTCTGATGATGGCAAGTGACCTTGGTTTGTGTTGTTTATTTTCTTATGCTTGTCCCCCAAACCCCCACCATCTGGTTAACTCTTGTGCTATCTGCCCTTGCTAAATCTGACTGGAACCTGTCCTTCCTGTGATCCTGGTTGTGTCAGAACCCCTCAGAGTCAAGCTGTCTCTGTGATCCTGTGATTCTGAGAACCTGGGATCCTGGGTTTGTTAGATCACCTGGGAGTATGGCTTTCTCTGTGTGTTGTGGGACTGGTTGCAGAGCTTGTGTCCAAGGTCTGCTCAGACTAACCCAGACAGACTGGAAGGAACCAGAGTCACTGGGCTGGTGGAGTTCCTGTGTGCCTGGTCCTGCTGGTCCCAGTTACTTCCGGTGTTGGGACAGATGTTGATTCCTGCTTACCTCTGATCCTGGGTATGTCAGAGCACCTGGGAGTGGAGCTTCCTCTGGGTGTTGTGGGACTGGCTGCGGAGCTTGTGCCCAAGGTCTGCTCTGGACCCCAGCCCAGACAGACAGGAAGGAACCCAAGTCACTGGGCTGGTGGAGTTCCTGTGTCCTGTATTTCTTTAAGGAAGTTATTTATGTCCTTCTTAATGTCCTCTATCATTAACAAGAGATGCGATTTTAAATCAGAGTCTTGCTTTTCTGGTATGTTGTGGTATTTACGGCTTTCTCTGGTGGGAGAACTAGGTTCTGGTGATGCCAAGTAGCCTTGGTTCCTGTTGCTTATGTTCTTGCACTTGCCTCTTGCTATCTGGTTATCTCTGGTGTTAGTTGGTCTTGCTGTCTCTGACTGTGGCTTTTCCCTCCTGAAGTAAAAGAGAAGGGGGCAGTGAATATCTGTTGTCTAGAGAGTATCTGCAGAGTTTCTTCTACCCACCAACTACCCATTCATTTCTATATCTGCCCACTCACCAACACATCCATCCATCCATCCACCCATCCATTCATCTCTTAATATCTCTCTCTCTTCATTTTTTCCTTCCCTGCCTTCCTTTCTTCCTCTCCCTCCCACTTTCCACCTTCCTCCTTCTTCTCCCTTCCTCCACCCCTTCCTCCTTCTCTACATCCCCTCTTTCTCTTCTTTTTCTGTCCCTACTTCTACCCTTTCTCCCTTTGATTTTTCTCTCATAAGTATGTTGAGGCAATGAAACTAAACAACCATTCAGAATTGTGGAACACTTCCACCAGGGCTTACAGAAAGTGAATGGACACAGGTGGCAGAGGCTTTGCTGAAGAGGTCTATTGCACTTCCCAGCTCCTCCTGTCCAGACCACAGTTCTGGTGGTCGCTGAGAGTTCTCATCTTGCAGGCTCTCTGCTGGCAGGTCCGGGCGGGCCAAAGGAAAAAGAACCCTGTTCAGCTGAGGCTCTTGGGGTTGAACAGCATAGAGAGTGTCACGGTCCAAAACAAACACACCCAGGCTAGGAGTCTGTCAAAGCAGGAGCTCATTTTATTGTATCAGTCTTTTGTTAATATAGGGTTGAGGAAGGAGGTGGGGCTTTTTGGTGAGTCGAGATGACGTGGGGGGTAGGGAAGAGTGATGGAGGGTATGGGGTGAGATGATGTATGGGATGGTATGAGATGATGAAGGGGGGTGGGGTGATCTCACAGGGCCTATAAGAAATTGACATATCAGCGGTAGCTAGGCAGATGCAGTCTCATTCAGGTCGGTAGGTCATGCTGAGTCTTTCTCAAGTGAATGAAGGGTCTCGAAAATCAAGCCAGGCTCAGGTTTGTCCTCAAGACCCAAACCAAGGCCAACTAGGGCCCAACATCATTTTATTCCTTTCTGGGATTTTTCCTTAGATGACTCAAGCTCATGTTCCTTCCATAGGGACAGCCCATAGCCAATGGTTGATCAGAAAGTCTCTAAAAATCCACTTGTTGATTCAGGTGGTATAGCTTGAAGGGACAAACCCAGCTCCAGAAGTTTCTATGGGATTGACTGAGAGTCCTCTGTTGCAGTTTAACTTCTCTGCATGTTCATCTCCATTTGTGTATCCCTATAGCTGCTGATGCAGAAAGTTAATGTCCCAACCTGCACCCACCTTAGTCCGATCTTAGAGAAAGTGTTTGATACTGTTTCTCATTCTGCAGGTCAGCAGAGACCAGAGACACTATTCAGATTCGTCACATGGAGTCCTGCAGTACACTTAGTATTAAGTGCTGCTGTGTGATTTTATTTTGTTGAGACACTTCTTACTTAACCATTTCAGCATTGCAAGCAGATATTTACAAGTCATTTCCAATTTTCACATGAGCAAACTGAGTCACAGAGAAGGTGGGTTTGTTTCTTAATTCATGCCTGGAATTTATGGTTCATTATTTTTTTTTCTCCTCCTATGCTGTGATTTTGTATAGACTTTGAAACACATGAAAGTAATCAGTCCTTAACTTGTGTGAGACTGTGAAGTAAGGGCTTCCCAAATGGCAGGAAATTTGTCTATACACTTACTTGTAGGAAAGCTAATCTAGAAGCCATTGTGGTTTATGGGAACAGGGGAGCTGCTTGGTTTGATTACTTGTTAAGGATGGGCTCTGCTATTAAAGGGACATAGATTTGAGCGTATTGCTGTCTTTGCAAATGAGAATGTAAATGATAGCAAAGAGTCAGAATTTGTTTTCTCATATTGATGCTGTAGACCAGGTGGTAGTTAGAAGTCAGATGTGGTTTTCTGACCACGTGCTGCTTCATGCAATAGAGAATGTTGAATAAAGGTTATGGTAGAAACTGGAGAAAGTTATAATCCCAAAGTCTCTAGCTTTTATCTTTGAAGGTTTTGTACAAAGCTAAATTTGGCCAATTTTTTTTTTCAGATAAAGTTAGCATTATTTCAGATAAAGTTGTGCTATCTATCTGTATCTTATTATACCTGAAGCCTCTCTTCATTCTTCCTGATTCTCACAAATGGTATTTATTATCTGTGGTTTGCACTCTGTGGCACACAGAGGAGGATACGCTACCTGCTTAATTGTTTAAGTAGTCTGTAAGCTTCATGAAATGATGCAGTCTAACTCATAAAGGTATACGTTGTAGAAATTTTTAATCCCAATCTGGGATTCTACCCCTCTTTTGACTATTTAGTTCCTGGATAAAAGATACACACAACATTTACATTTACAATAACCCTTAATCAGCACTAGATCTGGGCAGATATCTACCCTCTGTGCTACTAAAATCTATTTCCTATCAATAACCCTGAGTTATTACTTGCTCTTTCATCTGGGCTGCCCTTAACTCCAATTGGCCAGCCCTCAGGGCCATGTTTTCCTGACTCCTAACCCACAGTGACTTTCTCTTCCTCCTCACCTTCTTCTGTTCCTTATGCTTCTCCTCTGACTCCCAAGCCTGGGAACTCTAACCCTGCCTATGTCTCTTTCACCCAGCTATTGATTGCCAGCATCTTTATTCACCAATCAGAAACAACTTGGGGCAAGATCACATAGGTCACCTTGAGTTTACATACAGACTCTCTTATCTCTGGGGCAACCAGGTCTTGAGGGACCAATATTAGCATTAGAATGCAAGCAACATCAGGCCAACTCACTACAGGTGTGGAAATTCCCTGTTCTAAGAAATTTTTTGCTTCTGATTCTTGCCTTTCAGATATCTTATATCTGAGATAAAGAAAAAAGTACAGACTCCCCGCCCCCCTCTGACCCGGTGTCTAGTCGCTCTGTCTTCTTGTTCTAAACCACGTGGACGCGTCAGGGGCTGCTGTGGCCCTAGTCCAGCTCCCCACTCCCTGGCCTCTGCTCACATGGCTGCGACCCAGGCACACTCCCTCAGCTACACCGGGTGTAACTTCTTGCACCAGCGGTCCTGTCCACCCTGAGCAGCCGCCCTGTCAAGATCCACAGGATTCGTGCCGGGGACGACAACCCCAGCCTCTGAGATTTTGAAGCAAGCTTTATACAAGGCTATTGGACAAAATAACTAATGGTTCTCAAATTGAAATCAACCAAACAGGAACAGCCTTATACTGCCAGCCTAGCCTCCTGTATGGTGGACCTGCGGAGCACGACGGTAGTGTCCTCCTGGAGCATTGGTTATTACCTGGAGGCTCTGCTTTGCCTGGCTCCATTTATGAAACACCCGTTAAAAATCGTTCTGCGTGGAGTGATCAGTGACCAAGTTGACCCTTCGGTTGATGTTCTTAAAGCAACAGCACTGCCTCTACTGAAACAGTTTGGGATTGAGCTAAAGATCTTGCGACTGGGAATGTCTCCTGGAGGAGGAGGTGAAGTCCTGAAGCCTGTACAGCTCACAGATCCAGGAAAAATCAAGCGTGTCAGAGGAATGGCGTATCCTTCGCATTAAAGTCCTTATTCTCTTCTTGCCTTGTGAAGATGACAGCGCTACGTCTTCTCACTAGTTACACTGTTGGCAACAATCTCATGAAAATGTCAATGGTGAAATGTACTAGTTGAGATATGTTTTATTTATCTGCCTCACAGTGACTCCTTTTTCTTCACTTAATACTACAGTGTCTGGGGAAAGAAATAATTCTGTAAACCTTAGCTCCGGTATGACAGGTAGGGGTAGAGGGCAGTGGCTGGGGGAGCTGGGACAGGGGTTGGGGGTGGCCAGTTGTTTGGAGGATTTTTTGGAGGCTGGAATTGTAACAGTATGATCTACTGTGAAGTGCTTCTTCTGTGTCCTTTAGGGGAGGGTCACTTTATGCATCTCAGAGTGAAGCTTCAGAATGTTTCAAGTTAGCACACGTCTTATTTTGCAAATAAGGAAACTGGGGTATAAAAGCTCTGTTTGTTAATAATATCACATAGCTAATAGGTACAAATGGGATTTAAATCTTCAATAATTTGGTGCCCAGCTTTTAAACTCTGCCTTTTTTTCTTAACCTTAGAAAAGCAGGGACATTTGGATAAACATTAAAGGATAGAAGTTTGTGAAGCAGGTCAAGAAAGGGGGGTGCTTCAGTGAGAAAAGTGGGTATTTGCAGAGGAAGGTATGCACCACAGTTCTGGGGAGCGGCTAGCAATGTGGGTGGTTAGTAGTCAGTGACAGTTGATAAATATGGTGGGGTATGAATTGAACAGGAGCCAGTGAAGAACTGAAGGCCATATTGAGCAATTATTTAAAAGTCAGTGATTTTCATCTGAAGAGCAAATTTGCGTATTAGGACAACTTGAGTAGTCATGTAAGAACTTTCATGATATTTTGGAAAGTGTGGTTGTGGAAGAAACTCACTTAGTGGCAGCCACTTAGGGACATGGTAACAGAATTATTGTGTCCTATAGAGAGGCAGGGAGTAGGGTAGTAAAAGGTCAGGTAAGAACTGCTGCAGAGGGTTGTGTGTGAGTCACTAGGGTAGTTTTAATGCTTTTTGCCAAGGCTTGTTGGTAGGGATATTTGCTGATGGAAGCTACAAAAAAAGGGCCAGCATAGGGTGGAATGGGGGTGAATATGAGTTCAGTATTACATGTGCTGATTTGATGGCTCCACTGAAATAAGTCTAAAGAGGGCCTTAGAATTGAGGATCTGTAGCTCACAGGGGGCAAGATGATGGCTGGAAGTGAACACTGTGAAGTTGGCAGCCATGAGGAATGCAGAGAGAGGAGACTGGCGTCCTGGATGGCTATCAGAACTGGAAAGCAAAGATTAAGTAAGGCAGAATGTAAAGAAGCCAGCACCTCCTGGATACCCAGGCCAGCATCTGCTAAGGCACTGAGGCTGTAGGGAAAAGCTGAAGGTCTGGAAAGAGCTCTTTTAAAAGCAATGGAGACAGAACATGTGACCAGTTCTGGATTGTGGGGTGAAGGTCAGGGAAGTAGTTGTGTTAGAGTTGTTCTTTTTAGAATGTCCACAGGCAGAAGAAAGAAAAGATGAGGTAATGGCTCAATGGGGAAAGAGTGCAGAGTATATTCTTTTTGTTTTCTTGTTTGTTTGTTTGTTTTTTTAAATTCATGTGCATTGGTGTTTTACCTGTATGCATATCTGTATGATATTGTCAGATCTTCTGGAACTGAAGTTATAGACAGTTGAGAGCTGTAATATGGATGGTGGAAATTGAACCCAGGTCCTCTAGAAGGGCAGCCAATGCTCTTAACCAGTGAGTCATCCCTCCAGTCCAGAATACACGTTTGAAGACAGGCTGCGGCTAGACAGATGGCTTAGTCTATAATGCTCATGCCCTGCAAACATGAAGAGCCCACATTAAAAAGTCAAGTGTTATAAAAAAAGAAAGAAAGAGAAAGTACATATGTATGTGAGTGTGTGTAAGTGTGTGTATATATATATATACATACATATAAATATATACATACATATACACTTATGCATATGTATAAAGGTCTTCATAAAAATATCTAGGTCAAATAAATATCTCTCCAGCCTATTTATTTTCTACCTATTCATATATATGTTGATCATGGCTATATTTTGTTATACTTCAGAATTTTAAAAAGTTGAAGGCCAGTATTCTTCCAATCAATACTTGTTCTTGCTTTCAATATTGCTTAGATATGATTTTCTTCTAGAAGTTTCTTTGAAAGCCCCTGACTATCCAATGTTATACTGGCTTTTTTTTCTCATTATTGCTTTCTAAAACTTTGAAAGTAAATCAGTTTCCCCAAATGCTAGTGGAATGAACATAGTTTCAAGTTACTTTTTGGGTCAATACTTTCCATATTATTATTTATAATCATCTCATATAGCAGAGACTAGCTGGAACTTCTGATCTTCCTGTCACCAGGTCCTGAGTGCTGGAATTACCAGGGTACACCATCATGCCCTTCAATATTGTAAAGGAAAAAATATTGAGGGGAGTACTCAAGAGATCTTTTGAAGGGACATGATATGCTTCATATTGTGATCTGGCTGCTGTTAAATAGTATGTGTGTGTGCGTGTGTGTGTGTGTGTGTGTGTGTGTGTGTGTGTGTGTATGTTGTGTATTTTGTGTGTAGAAGCTGCATGTTCAAGGTTTGTGCTTTATACTAGATGCATAACACCCTAATATGAAAAATTAGTATTTTCTACTTTTAGCGGTTTTATTTTAAAACATTTAGAACATGAGATAAAGTAAAATCCT
>NW_022196914.1:36959022-36967213 GCF_008632895.1 Mastomys coucha | reverse complement strand
AGTGTCAAGCAGATGCATTTAAAGGACAGCCTGGTTTAGAAACATGCCTAACATAGTGTACAAAGTGAGCTGTCTTCCATCCTGCAGACCTGTATGCATCAATAAAAGAGTTAGCTCCTCTTTTACCCTGGCGCCAAAGAATGAGTTCTGTGTCTGTCTGAGGAACATGGCCTTACAAGTTTAATTCCAGGCCAGTTAACCTGCAGATCCTTAGAGCCTGCCACCTTACTGTGACTGTGAAACATCAGGTACTGTTCTGGAATGGCCATAGATAAAGAATGCAACAGCTAGAGGGGATTTAGTGGAGTTAGGAGTTGTGTCAAGGTTGTCCGTTATGCAGGGTAGGAGGATTGGGGGGAGCAATGCGAGAGAAATCAGGAGGGGAGCAGACGAAATCACCCTTCCATTCCCACACACCCTTTGTTTAAGCGTTTTGTGACTGGAAACTGCTAGCGCTGGCAGGTTGGTGGAGAAGTCTGTTTTGAGTCCTAGGGACATCATTAAAACAGACTTAAATGTCACTGGCAAGTGAGCACTGTGGACACTGACAGGCATGTCCTTTTAGTTATTGGGGATCAGCTATAGTGCTTGGGCTTTCTGTTTTCTCTGCTAACTTGATGGTATCCGTTCATCACCATCTCTCTCTCTCTCTCTCTCTCTCTCTCTCTCTCTCTCTCTCTCTTTGCCACCTCTCATTCTTTGATGAGAGCTTCAGGAACTGCTTCCACTTTGGTTTTCTCACCTGCTCATCATGCTTCTATGTGACTGCCTTTGCACAGTCTGCTTCCCCTTTGATCAGGACTTAAGCACACGTGGACCTCATTTTCCCATTCTTCATATGGCCTAGGACTTTTTTGCTTCTGTTATTTTTTTCTCATTAACTTTTCCTTTCCTTTTTTTGTTAATTGAAACTACATATTTTTCTTATAATATATTCTGATTATGGGTTCTTCTTCTCCGGTCCCTCCCAGATCTTCCCCACCTCCCCACCTAGCCCAGTACACTCTCCTTTTGCTCAGAAAAAGACACATATAGACATAGAAATACACACATTCACACACATAGAAGTCCCATGAAATCATAAAGCCACAAACCATAATTTATAAACGAAAGACTGTAAAGGGGCAGGGTGAAAACAAACCATTATGAGACAAATAAAACAATCAAAACAAAACAAAACAAAACAAAACACCTCCAAAAATGCTGTTGTGTTCATTGTGTATTGTCTGTCTACTGCTGGGCATGGGAGCTGCCCTTAAGTTTAGTTTGTATATCCAGCGAGGCCCCATTGGTGAAAATTTTTCCTTTGTGAATGGTTATCAGTTGGAGATAACTTCTGGGCTAGGGGTGGGAGTTTTGTCTACTCCCTTTCAGTGCTGGGACACCATGTGGGTTAGACCTGTGCATACTGCCGTAGTCTTTGTGAACTCATGTGTCCATCAGTCCTGTTGTGTCTAGAAGATCTTTTTTCCTTGGTATCTTTTATCTCCTTTGGGTTGTACAGTTTTTTGCCTCCTCTTCTGCTGAATTCTCTGATTTGTGAGAAGATGGATTTGGTGGAGACATCCCCCTTAGGGCTAAGTGTTCCAGGCTATCTCTCCCTCTCCCTCTCTGTCCCTCTCCACCGCTCCTCTTTCTTTGTGTGTGTGTGCTTTGTCCAGCTGTGAGTCTCTGTATTTGTTTTCATTTACTATAAGAGGAAGTTTCTCTGATGTTAGTTGAACAAAGTCACTGCTTTATATGTATAGCAGAATGTCATTAGGAGTCACTTCATTGCAGTGAACCTTTAGCAGAACAGTAGTATATGGTTTCCCACAAGTCCCTGGACTATCTATTCTTAGGTTCTTGGCCTCCTAAACAATGCTAGGCATGGGTGTGGGCCTTAAGTCTAACCAGATAGTGGTTGGGTACTCCCATTACTTTTGTGCTACTATTGTACCAGCATATCTTTCTGGCAGGTCACTGTTAAAGGTTGAAAGGTGTGTAGCTGATGTTTCTTTCTCCTCTGCAAGTGCAGAGTACCTTCCAGTACCATGAACACTAGAAGTAAAGTTTCTAGGTAGGTACCAGTTCAACTCCTCTGTATTCAGTGAGTTATGTAGGTCCTGTCTTCAGCAATCGGTCCCTACCATCACTCTTGGGAGAGCAACCGGTAGCCTTGGCAATAGCCTGGGTTGTTTGAAGGTTTCCATAGAGTTCTTTTGGCCAACAACTCAACTAAATATAATTCATTTCAGGCACTGTAGGTTCCATTTGGTGGCAAAAGGTATAGAGTTGGGGAGTTGTCTCCCTATATTAGGCAATTCCATTTAGATTTTTTCATATGTGTATCTATTTTAAGAAGCTTCTACATAGGAGAAACATGACCCTTCAAATGGCCCTTAGTTTTAGCTATTCCTCCTCATATTCCCTCTCTTACCATCCTCTTTCCTCTCCTTCCCTATTTGATTCTCCTGTTCCAGTCCACTTCTCTGTCCATTCATAACTATTTCTTCAATTTCCCATTCCTGGGCAATCTAGTCCTCTATACCTAACCTCTATGGTTATATAAATTGTACCCTATTTATCAAAGGCTTAACAGCTAACATGCACATGTAAGGGAATACATACCATATTTGTACTTTAAGGTCTGGATGCCTCACTTAATGTGGGTTTTTGTTGTTTGTTTGTTTCTTTCTTTCTAGTTCTATCCATTTACCTGTGGATTTCATGACTTTTTTTTTTTAAAAAAGGTAATATTTCATTATGTAAATGTACCACATTGTCTTTATCCATTTGCTTGTTGATGGGCATCTAGGCTATTTCCAATTTCTGGCTATTATAAGTAGAGCAACAATGAGCATGGTAGATCAAGTGTCTGTAGTAGGATGTATACTCCTTTAAGTATCCACTCAAGAGTCATCTATCTGGATCTTGAGGCAGATCTATTACCACCCTTCTGAGGAACCACTACACTGATTTCCGTAGTGGTTTACAAGCTTGTACTCCCGTCACCAATGAGGGAATATTTCTCTTACCCATTTTCTTACCAGTGGGAGCTATCATTTGTTTTAGTAATCTGCATATGCCTTTCAGTGTGTTACTAAATCTAAAATTTCTGTTTCTTAGATGGCTCATATTTATTGCTAATTGCTCTGTCTTTTCATAGGGAAGATCACCACTGCTATTATTCATTTTAATCTTAATGCTTTATATACATTAGACTGTATGTCTGTGCACCATGCGCATATCTGGTGTGCAGGGAGGAAAGAGAGAGCATTGGCTCTCCTGGAAATGGACTTACAGACCATTGTGACTCACTGTGTGGATGCTGGGAATCAACCCCCAGTTCTCTGGAAGAGCAGTCAGTATGCTTAACCATGAAGCCACCTCTTTAACCCTTAATTTTTTTTTCTGAAGTTAATACAATGTAAAAATGGGTACACAGATTATCTTAAGTCTTAAAGTCATTCTTAAGGTTATATTTTTATTTCACTTCCCTTTTACAACTCAACACAAGAAGAAGGGTCAGTTGTGTGTATGTAGTAAATCCTTTGCCCAATATAGATTTCCAGTAAGTAGAGGTTTTAAATAATGCAATGTGGATATGGCTCAGTGCAGTCTCTGAATAATTACCATGACTCTTCAATAAGGCAAATACTTTTTTGATGGATCATTAGAAACACTTTTGTGGTAGAGTTTTAAACCATTAATGACCATGGAGACTATCTTAATTGCTTTTGGAATGAGGAGTTGTTTGTGCTATGAAGAATTTCTTTTTTTTTTTTCTTTCTTTCTTTCTTTCTTTCTTTCTTTCTTTCTTTCTCTTTTCTTTCTTTTTTCAAAATCTGAAGAAGGGCTCTGGGAAAATACATGGGTCTCCCTGGAAAGTGGCAATAGAATAGATTTTGTGTGTGGACTGAGACTGGGAACAGGAGAGAAGAGAGGAGGGAGAGAGTACAGGTGGATATGACTGGAATGTGGGGCATTTGGGGAACATTATGGAAACAGTGCAGTGGAAACTCCCTGGAACTTATGAAGGTGACCCTAGCAAGGACTCCCAGTAGTGGAGGATATAGATCCTGAGCAAGCCATCTTCAACAACTGCACAAGGATTCCAGAGAAGAACTACTTTCTATTCATCTGTTTTGCTAGCCTTGGTTTTCTTAGAGTGTCTCCCTTGAAAATGGGCATACCTGTGCTTTTAAGATTCTAGAAGGCCTCAGCCTATCTGTAAATATAAAAATAGCAATAACAGCTGACAGCCAGCCCCTTTACCCCTGTCATTTATGGGACTATTTAAAGTTATATCTATTTCATGCTCTTAGAGTAATGTGAGGTTTAGATTTGACTCCCTTTAATCTGAAACACTGAGTGAGCCTCAAACCACTTAGCAGCCTTGCAGTTTTCACTGGGAGGGGAAAGCAGCAATGTAATTTACTGTCCACATTTTATAGTTTTCCATTCAGGAAAAAAAAAATAAAAAAAGAAAACTTGCTTATGCAGTTCCTGTATTTGCACAGAGTAGAGTAGGGAACGGTTTTTAAACAAGGTCTCCCTAGGCTGTACTGGAAGCAAGTGACACACTAACTTAGCTAGTAATGGAGATGAGAGGCCTCTTCCCAGAAAAAAAAAATTGGTGTCAGGAAGAGGATGAGGTGAGGTTAGGCAGAGCAATCGGGTTCTGTGAGCCCAGGGGAGCCCAGGGGAGCCCAGGGGAGCCCAGGGGAGCCCAGGGGAGCCCAGGGGAGCCCAGGGGAGCCCGGGGGAGCCCAGGGGAGCCCAGGGGAGCCCAGGGGAGCCCAGGGAAAGCAGGACAGAGGGGACAAAGGGTCACTGCTAGCCTGCCATGCTAAGTGTAAAGAAGAGTTAGTCCTCTCAATTGAGCTCAGCACTGCATGGGCACTGACTCACTGTATGGAGTCACCCTGTTACCTTGTGTGAACCCCAGTCCTTCAATACTCAACCTTGCATAGTAGTTCTGTTAATGAATGGGCAGGGTCTGTATTGACGTTTGCTTAAGGAAATAGAAAGGTGTGGGGCTCCGGAAGCTACCTTCCATCTTGCTTCTAATTTTACTACACCCTTGATGACAGTGCTCAACCACCTCACATTCTGCAGTACTTTTCATCTACATAATGTTTGCTTCACTCTTCCTATTCATGGAGTGTTACTGAGCAGCTGCTTTGAGAAATCATATCTTCATCTAAGCATGCCTGTGCTAATCAGGCCTCTCCTAAAAAATAGGACCCATGGGATTTTTTATGTGTGTATATAGAGCTGTATTAGTTTTTTGTTGTTGTTGTTGTTTTTGTTTTTGTGACCAAACATGTAATGAGAAGTAACTTAGAGCAAGAGGGACTGATTTCATCTTACAGATTTAAGGGATACAGTCCATTGTAATAGGGAAGACATGTGGCAGGAATGGGAGGTCATTGGTCACATTGTGACTGTAGTCAGCAAACACAGAGACAATGCTGGTGACTCTCACTTTTTTCTTTTTATTTATTCTAGAACCCAAACCGTGAGATCCTACCACTTGTATCACAGTGGGTCTTCTTACCCCAGTTAAACCTTTTTGGGAGCACCCTCCATGTGGTTCTGGATTCCATCAAATTGACAACCAAGGTTAATAATCACAACATACACACACACACACACACACACACACACGCACACACACACACACATACATATACATGTATCTTGTGTACATACCTATATAATTCCATATACATACAGACACCAATTAGAATCAGTAGAATGTGTAAGTGAATGCATATACACATATCCCAATAATATATGTATGTTTATCTAAATTTATTTATGGAATTGTGGAGGATGACAAATTTCAGATATATAGTGGGCAGGTTTAAGGCCCAAAGAGGAGTTGATGCTAAAGTATGAGTTCTAAGAAGTTGAGAAACCCTGAGGAATGTCAGTATGTTTTCTATTAAGGTCTTTAATCAAATGGTTGAGACTGCAAACATTATGAAGAATAACCTTCTTCACTTATAGTCTACTGATATAAGTACTAATATTATCTGAAAATAGATACTTTGAATAAATACATGAATATCATGGCCTAGCCAGATTGTCACATAAAATCAGTCATCACAGACACTATGAAATTTGTGGAGGAAAATGGTGTGAGCCCTGTCCACAGTCAACCTGTGGTTAGGTAGACACCCACATATGTAAATATCTATAAATCAGTTTGTAAGCTTTGGTATAGCTTTCATAGCTATAAACAAAGGGCTTTGAGAATCCAGTGCAGATGGTGATTTTGGACTTGAGACAGCTAAGATCAGTAGAACATCAGGGGAGGGGGTTTTTCACTCTTGGGTACCTCTGCTTCTGATGAGAGAAGCCACTCCAGTCCATGAGTCAGAGCTATAACTGTTGTTATTGGCCATGCATAGCACTATCTGAAGTACTTCCTCCCAAAACAAGGAGCCTTGGGTTTTGGCTATTTTTATTTTGTGGGATTTTAATAGGGCACATATCTTCCTGACCTGGTGGGACTTTTTATGCAATAACAAGTTGCCCATGACAGAAAAGAGGAGAAATGTCTTGTCCAATGGAACGCTCCCCTGGCTTATTGGTTTTGGGCGATTCTACAGAGGTCCAAAACAATAAGCCTTCCTGCAGATTTAAGAAACGACAGCTGCCCCGTGGCTTTTGAGTGGCTGCTGTTTTACCAGGTTTTTTTGTTTTTGTTTTTTTAAGGAGAAGTTAGATAGAAACTCTTTGCCAATACCCTGCTGCAGGCTGTCGGGATTTAATCAGAGGCTAGGGGACCTTCAGCCAACACCAGAGGGTAGCTCTGGCCAGAAGGCTTAAGTTACCCCTTCAGTTTGTCCAAATCCATGAGATGATGCTGACTGAAAGCACAACAGGAAAGAACAGGTCGCTTGTCTCCAGAGTTTGGGGTGGGGGGTGCAGAGCTCGTCTTCCCACAGTATTGGTTGCAATGCTGTTTGTGCCCCACATCAGGTGCCGGTTGCCAGTCTGTGTACCAGAGGCTATCTGTACAGATCTCTGGCCTGCCTGGTGGGAGGGTTCAAGTGAAGGGAAAAGGGGCAAGCGCAGGGCAGCAGAAGTGCCACTACTGCCAGTGGTGCTCTGGTGCCACTGCTGCCCCATCTGACCAATGCTGTTGCTCTGCGACACGATGCTGGTTGAAATGAGCTATCTATCAAGTTAAGTGCAGGGGAGCGTCTACTGGCAAAAGCATGCTCTTCCCAGGCAGCGTGAAAGCTCTCATGCAACAAATGGTCTCTGACGATGGAATAATTCTCACACACGTTTGTTCCTTCTGGATGGAATCTTATATACAGTTTTGGGGTTGGGTTGACGTCTGATAGCAGGTGCTTCCTATTGGCTTAGTCTGAGATGTTAGGGATGCCTCATCTACATGTGGAAAGGCTTGGGGGTGCTGCCCCTACATGACTAATAGCCACAACTCTCTTTACATGGGGGTAGGGGGTGGCGGGTGGGGCTGTAGCTACATGATAAGGACCTGGTGTTGGGAGCAAGCAAATCTTCTACTGTCCCTTCTGGATCCCCAGGGCTTCAAGACCAGCTCAACCTTACCAGGCTTCCTCTCATGGCTCACTGCCCCACAAATATGCAGTACTATTCAGTGGTGTAAGAGCTGAAGGAAGGAAAACATCTTAGGTTCAGTTAAAACAGAACTGTCCGTTTCTTCTCCATACTTTCATTGACTGAAATCTCTATGTACTTTGCTGTTGGACTGCAAAGATGTGTGAGCAGTTCTGAATGAATGATAATGACTTACACAGTGCTGCATTTACCCTACACTGCCATCAATTGCTGGGCTTGTGGGAAGCGCAGCCAATGCACCACTCAGGGTGAGAGAATGCAACCCTGGCAGGGGTGGGGGTAGGGTGGGGGTTGGGGGTTGGGGGGGCTCACCCCAACTGAGCCTGAAGCTAGAGTTCCCAAGCTTCCCCTCACTCGATGTGAAATCACAGGGAGTCATTGGAGTAGAGGCTGGTAGCAGGGCCTGAGGACAAAGAGCCCTCCTGGGGCATGAGGAACTCTGGCTTACCTCAACAACAGCCCATCCAGGAGCACAGAGGAGCCTTCTGTGGGAGACTTAAGAAATTAGAAAGGTCTGTAGACAAAGGCTTCCTCCATGCTCCCCCATGGTAGTTTTTTTTTTTTTTTTGAAGTGATTATAGAATTT
>NW_022196914.1:36958452-36958811 GCF_008632895.1 Mastomys coucha | reverse complement strand
TAACATTTAAAAACACATTTTAATTAAATAGAATTGAATCACATTCTTGTTTCCCTTTTGTACCACCATTCTTTCCAGAGAAACCCCCTTCAATACCTACAATATCTTTTTTGTCATATTCTTTAAAATTTATAAAATATTATAACAATAAAAATAAGTATTATAAAAGTTGTTTGATATAAAACAACAATCGATTTAACAGTCTTATGTAGATGCTTGTCTACAGCAATAGTGAAAATACATTTTTCTCAATATAAATTTTAAATAACTCCAAACATTAGTAACATTAGTTGTATACTTAAAAACAATACATCACTACTAGTATTTTCTTAAATGAACATGAATATATAAAGTCTTTT
>NW_022196914.1:36941207-36956908 GCF_008632895.1 Mastomys coucha | reverse complement strand
TTTATTGTTTCTATTTCCATTTTTAGATTCTGGATAGTTTTGCTCATTTCCTTCACCTGTTTGATTGTATTTTCCATGTTGTTCTTTAAGAGATTTTTGTGTTTCCTCTTTAAGAGCTTCTAGCTTTTTACCTGTGTTCTCCTGTATTTCTTTGAGGGTGCTATTTATGTATTTTTTAAGGTCCTGTATCATCATCATGATAAGTGATTTTAGATCTGAATCTTGAGTTTCCGGTGTGATGGTGTGTCCAGGACTTGCTATGGTGGGAGAATTGGGTTCTGATGATGGCAAGTGACCTTGGTTTGTGTTGTTTATTTTCTTATGCTTGTCCCCCAAACCCCCACCATCTGGTTAACTCTAGTGCTACCTGTCCTTGCTAAACCTGACTGGAGCCTGTCCTTTCTGTGATCCCGGTTGTGTCAGAACCCCTGAGAGTCAAGCTGACTTTGTGATCCTGTGATTCTGAGAACCTGGGATCCTGGGTTTGTTAGGTCATCTGGGAGTGTGGCTTTCTCTGTGTGCTGTGGGACTGGTTGCAGAGCTTGTGTCCAAGGTCTGCTCAGAACACTAACCCAGACAGACTGGAAGGAACCGGAGTCACTGGGCTGGCAGAGTTCCTGTGTTCCTAATCCCGCTGGTCCCAGTTACTCCCAGTGTTGGGATAGATGTTGGTTCCTGCTCACTTCTGATCCTGTGTGTGTCAGAGCATCTGGGAGTGGAGCTTCCTCTGGGTGTTGTGGGACTGGCTGCCACCATGGTAGTTCTTGATGAGAGAGACAGTCCATGCTTATCCATACCGTTTATTGACTGCTCATCATGGAAAATGGGTGGATATTACCTCCTGAGGGTAGACCAGAGATTAAATACATTTTGCAGGAAGGAATGTTTGGAAAGAGAAGCCTATTGGCCAAACCCTTGGGGCCCATCTAGATGCCTCATTAGCATGGAGAACTCTGTTCTGATTAATGTGAGCATTGGTCATATTCCTATGTGGGGAGGGTAGTCACCTGTTTCAGGCCAGGAATCTGGTAGGGAGCAGGAAGATGTCTACCATCCTCAGAAGGGTGCCAGGGTCTCTGAACCCACCCAACTTACCAAGTCTCCTGGCACGGTCCACTGCCTCACAGTGCTGTTTGCCATTTGGCAAGCACTATGCTTAATGTTGACATTCATCACAATAAGTACCCCATCATTCCGTATGTAAAGTTACCAGATTTCATACTGGTGATAGCCAATCAATATAGACTGACCTAATTCCTGGGCAGAGGAAGGAATGTTTCTCAGGTGGAGGGGCTAATGAAAAGAAGAGCTTTGTCAGTGCTAAGTTGTTTCTTGAACAGGCAAAACTTGGGCCTTGGCTTAATGCTCACCCAAGTGTTTCTGTAGCCTTTCTGCTATAAACAGAAGCTTTCATGATAGTACTTAAGGGGGTAGACTCTATAATGGCCCTATCTTTAAGCACTTTACATGTGTGTACATGCTTGTGTCTGTGTGCATACATATATGTACAAGTGTACATGACTGTGTGCCTAGTGTACATGTCTGTGTGCCTTGTACATTTGAAGGCCAGAGATTGTAAGGTCTCTTCTTTTATTGCTCTCTATCTTATCTTGTGAGACTCCTGATTAGCTAGACTAGCTGATTAGCAAGCCCTGGGGGATCCTTCTTTCTCTGCCTCCCTCTTAATTTTTTTTTACAAATTCTGTTTCCACCAAACCACTTTTATCCAAAAGAGACAGGATTAAAGAGGTTTAGGGAATGGTTCAAAATCATGCAGCAAGTTGATGTGCAGCCTGAAGGTGCCATATGTGAGACTTGGTGCTCTTTCCAGTCAAGTACACTCTTTTAACCCCAGACCAATAGACATAATCATGGTGTAAAGAAATACCAAACACAAACAAACAAACAAACAAACAAACCAAAAGCAGTGCTACAGTGTAGTTTTCAATGAGGCACATATGGGGAGATGAGCTCCAAAAGAAATAGGAGCAAAAGAACATAAACTTCCTGGTGAGCCTGTTAACAAAGGCAGGTAATGAACCTAAGACCAAGGCAATGAAAATGAAAAGAGGAATTTGTGTTGGGTTGCATTGTATATCTAGAAGCTAAAGGTTTGTAACTGGGTTTGCGAAAGTGAGGCAATTTAGGCATCGAGACTCTTTAATTAAAAGCAAAGGAACACCCAAAGCTACTTGAAGCAGGAGAGAAACTAAGGATGGACATTTCACATGTCACGTTCTTCCCAGGAGCATCAGAAAGTCTCAGAAACCACAATCCAGGAGCTGTATGGAAATTATACCATAGAATCCACCCCACAAGAATTAAACCACTGGGGCAAAGTACATCCCATCCAAGATGAACACTGATGGCTCATTAACCTTCTCCAGACTACACTCCTAGTTTTCTAATCCTAAAGCAAAGTAAAGCTAAAGCTGTGGGTCCTGACTGATTGCACTTTAGATAAGAATGACTCATAATATGAGAACATCTTTGAATATGCAACATGTATTCAATGAATTCTGGGTAGCCACACACATGCCTATTCCAGATAGTGAGAGAATGCTTAGAATCAAAATTATTCCAAAGTTTCTTATTTAGCAAGTGGATTATTTGAGATGCTATGTGACAAGATATTGAGAAAATAGAAAAAGAACTAGATTTGCAGGACTAAAGAAAGCAGTTTTTGAATAAATTTAATTTAAAATATATGGAAAGAGTATGCAGGCAGCTGTACAATCAGACACTAGAAATTTGGCAAACTTGTCTTCCACTACTATTCAGCTTTGTTCATCCTGTATAGAATCTAAAACTATTGATTAAGCATCCACTAAGGAAGGAGTCTCTGAAAGTTACTTGAATTTTTCCTGGCGATATTAAAATACTGAACATTTTGTTTGAATTAGTTTTCTCTACTACTAATATCACAGGTTTCTATTAACACCTGCATTTTTTGAGCTTTCCTGGCGATTCTCTTGAAATATTTCTCTGAAATATTCTGTATTCATCAATAATTTTAAAGATAAATTTATGCATGTTTAGAATTAATCGGAAGGACTCAGTTTACATAATACCAACTTTGTTGGAAACAAGAAAAACATAATAATCATGCAGCCAGGAATTGTGGCACAAGCCTGCAATCCTAGCTGATAGACATAATGAAAAGTTTGGTTAATAAAGAGGGGGTGGAAATTATTTTCTCATGGGAAATTTGAGGGATGATATATGGACTGTACTTAACTCTTACTTTCCTGTATTTGGTTTCCATCTTCTTGCTCTTAACCTGGTTGTTTAGGTCAGCATGGTGAATAAACCAGTGGCAAGCTAGAGAAGAGACCAGCCCAGGATGACTTTTCCTTCTTTTGGCAGACAGGTGAGATGAAAGCTCATCCTTAGACTGCGGGCTGCTAGGAAGCACAGCATTGCTGAGATGGACACTTAGACTTTTTCCTTCCTACTTGTTTACAAGTAGGTCTTAAAGAGTGTAAGAAATAGGAATTTCTTTCCTGGCTCTTGGCTACCATTTCTTAATACAGGCTCTTATTTTATTTTTAGTTTTATGTTTTGATTTATATGCCTTTAACTCTAAGAGTGGTGCATTCTATCAAATAATTCACTTCTGAGGAATCAAGCCAGGTAGAAATGAAATGTCACATTTTATAAACTCCACAATAGTTTCATCTGCTTTTAACAATATATATCCTCCCACCAGTAGTTCTTGGCACCATCTGTAGTAGTTTCTAATAGTTTCCTATTAGATAGAGAATATTTTGAGGTAGATGGCATGCTGGCAATCATGTGGTTCATTGTTCATGGAGGTGAAGAAAAAGCCTCAGAGAAGTACTAGCTTGTCAAAAATATAGTTAATTGTTCCGTTTCTTTGTGTCTCCCCTGTTAGAATATGCAGAGCAATCCCAATCAGATCACACCATCCATAGGTCTCACATGAAAGGTTCTTTTGGCAGAGGCAGCTTCTGTGAAGGGATTGGGAGGAGGAGGAGGAGGAGGAGGAGGAGGAGGAGGAGGAGAAGAAGAAGAAGAAGAAGAAGAAGAAGAAGAAGAAGAAGAAGAAGAAGAAGAAGAAGAAGAAGAAGAAGAAGAAGAAAGAGGAGGAGAAGAATGGGATGTGGGCTGTGGAGACAAGTATTTTATCTGAGCCATGACATATTTGACACATGTACAAAGGGAGCATGAGTCAGGTGCCACCTAAAGATGACATGTATTATCTCTGGGTCCAAGAGCTGGCTGTAAAGGTGCTTCTAGCTGTCCAGGGGTGCACTTGATGCTAACATTTCTCTCTTTTTCTTATCATAAAGAGAGGGAAAAGTGTGTGGGAGAGTGATGGTGAGGTGGGGATAGGGGATCCCTTAAACTGCTTCCTGCTGTCTAGGGGCATTGTCAATTTTGGGGTTTAGCCAAATAAGCCTCACCATTGAGGCTTATTCAATGGTCGTTCACATAAAGTTCCTTTGTAGAAAGTGGTTGGTAATCCTGTAAAAGGAACTGATTAATTGTCTGGTCAGTTTGTCATTGGAGGAATGTGGAGATGAGGTTAATAAGGCAGAGAGCAAATGGTAAAGCCAGAAAAATGAGAAGAAGTAAGGTTAGGAAAGGCAGTATCCACTTCCACATAGGGTTTTTGAAAACCCAGGAATTAGAGGCCTCACACTATTCCCTGCATTTTTTTGATCTGATTGTAGCTGCTGGATTTTGTTTCTCACTATTCCTGACTTGTGACATAGAAGCAGCATTCTTCTTGGAGGAAAAGGCAAAGACCACCGGCTTTCACTGTAAGAACATCTAGTCCTTGTCATTTCTGAAGCACCACTGCTGCCAGGGAATCAATCTGTCTTTGGATGCTGAGCATAGTTTGAGTCATCTCTCAAAGACTGTTCTCAAGCTGGGAAGAGAAATGATTGTATAAGGTTAGAGAGGTAGTCAGCCGTGCCACTGGAGCACCAACACCTATGGTTATTCCTGCTGAGACCAGTAATGGCACGATTTGAACTGCCCTCTTGTTATGTTGGGCAGGTGTTGTGTCTACAACCATGATTGGTAGAGGCTCTTTTCTGTGGATTACTCCTAATTCAGGGAAAAGGAAAGCCAATGTGCAAACTCCTGACCAGCTGGCAGGTAGATGATAATATACCTGAGTACCACAGAGAATTGATGTATGTGTTCTGGATTGCAGGGCACTGTGGCAGAGATGAGTTATGAAGGTTTATGCTTCTGTTGCAGTCTAGGGAACTTATCATTCCTGTAGAACATGTCCCAGATGTCTTAAAAAACAGTCTGCCACACCAAAAGGGTGATAGAGAAGAGGTATGGGGTTGTGGCAACACCAGGGTCAGGGCAGCTGGTGAAAGGTGAGGTGATGTTGCTTGGTAGGGTCACTGGAGAAGCTGTAAGTGGCAATTGTGAGTTAGTTTCAGGGGGTACACATAGCCAGCAGTCTTTAAAGTGATGGGTTGGGTGAGGTTTAGGAGTTAGTAGGATGTCCATACATGAGTTCAAAAGGTGAGATGAAAAGAGCCTTTAGCATAAAAAGAGGCAGAGGTAGGAGTTTTACTTAAGTGAGGTAAAGTTCCTATGACAGTTTGACAAGCATGCTTTTTATTGAACAGTTAGTTCTTTCTATCTTTCCTGAAGACTAGGGATGATAAGGAATATGAAAATGCCAGGGAATGTCCAAGTCTTTAGATAGAGTTTGAGAAGGAGGTGAATTTAGGATCATTGTATGACTGGAGGGAGACTAGGACTCCAAATCAGTGAATGATTTCTTGGAGGAGGAGATCAGAGACTGTCTGAGCCCTTTTGTTGGTGTTGGGGAATGCCTCCACCTACTCTGAGAAGGTGTCCACCAAGACCAGGAGGTACTTGGCACATTTAACAGTAGGCATGTGGGTAAAGTCAAATTGCCAGTCAGTTCTAGAAAAGGAGCCTCTGGCCTGGTGAGTAGGAAAAAAGGTTCTACAATACCTGGAGTTGGAGTCTTGACATCTGATAGATTTTGCAAGAGGCAATGATATATTTTAAGAAACGTAAGTCCTCAGGAGTAGGCTGCAGATGGGTTTTAACAAAATAAGACAATGCTTGGCTGTTAGGATGAAAGAGCAGGTGAAGATAGGGCAGAGTTTGACAAGTGTCAGGGAATGAGAGAGGGAATGTGGGTTGTAGTGTAAAAATGTCCTAGGGTGTGTGGGATGAGTCTAGGTCCCTAAGAGCTGCAGCACTAGCTGCTTTGTCAGCTTGATTGTTTCTGTTGGAGATAATAGAGTCATCCATCTGGTGGGATCTGCAGTGGACAATTCCAAGAGCTGTGGGGAGATGGGAGGGTTTTTGCATGACCATATTTTGGTTTGCATTAGTTACTGATTCTCCTTTTGTCATAAGTAACTAGCGCTCCTTTCAGATAGCAGCACGAGATAGAAGGATGTAGAAGTCATATTTAGAGTCAGTATGGATGTTTAGGAATTGTCCTTGTGCCAGTTGAAAGGCACAGATAAGAGCTATTAGTTCAGCCTGTTGACTGGTGGTGTGGGCAGGGACGGTCTGTGCCTTAACCATCTCTATGTCTGATACTATAGCATAGCCAGCTCTTCTGGCTCCTTCATGTAAAAAGGAGCTGCCTAGCTATTCCTAGGAATGATAAAAATCTCTTCCTTTGTAGAGGGAACAGTTAGAGACTGAATTAGATTCTTTCTAAGTTACTGGCCTTGTGGGTTGGGGTAATTATTAGTCCCAAATAGGTGACCTGAGGAGTGTACAGTTGAATTTTAGAAGGTAAGACACTGTAGCTTCAACTAGACAGGAAATTTAGAAGAGCAGAGGTGTCAGCTTGGCTAATTTTTAGAGAGGGACTGCAGAGAAGAATATCATTTACATGATGGGCAATCTTAGACCTAGGGAAAGACAGAGAAAGTAAATCATAAGCTAGGGCCTGGCCAAATAGGAGTGGGTTGTTACAGAACCCCTGAGGTAGAGCAGTCCAGGTGAGTTGAGTCGAAAACTGGGTGTCTTGGTCAGTCCAGGTAAAGGCAAAGATGTTCAGTGACTGGGCATCTAGTGGGACAGAAAAGAACACATCTTTGAGATCTAGGACCAAGAAATAAGAAGTTCCCGAGGGGATGGTGAGAAGAGGTGTGTAAGGATGGAGAGGAACCACTGAAGAATTAAGGAGCCTGAGATTTTGAACCAGGTGCTAGGTTCCATTAGGTTTCTTAACTGCCAGTATAGGGGTGTTAAAGGAGGAAGAGGTTGGATGGAATAATTTTTTTCCTTAGGAGGTCAGAAATGATAGGCTTAAGTCTCCTAAGGCTCTGGAGAGAAAGAGGGTGTTGAGCTTGGTTGATGTACCTGGTAGGGTCCTGTAATTGGATGATAACAGGAGAGTGATGCTTAGTAACAGAGAGGTTCTGGACATTCCAGACTTAGGGATTGGAAACAGCATGTTAGAGTTAATAGGTTGGGTGGCTAGGAGGAGGAGGAAAGGGGCTGCTGGCAAGTGGGTTTAGGCAAATGAGGCCATCAAAAGAAATAGAGACTCCCAACATAGCTTAGATCCCTTCCCAATAAAGAGACAGGACACATTGGCACTACCAAAAAGGAATGGGTGAGAGGAACACACCTACAAATGCAACTAAGTGGTGGGGTTGGTAATCCTGTCCCCCTACCCTGATAATAGGGAAACAAAAAGGAGAGGTGGGTCCCCAAAACTCCATCAGGACTGTATAAGTAGCCCCAGAGTCAAAGAGGAAGGATTTGGGTTACCCAAATTCCTTGGGGACTACCTAGGGGCTCCCTGCTGGTGATGGAAGTGATTGGGTCAAGGGAGCTTAGACTTCTTCAGCATCCATGGCCAAGCCTAGGAGATCAGCTGGAGGATGACTCTCTGTCCTGAGTGGCATAAGGGCAATTGACAGCCCAATGTCCCTTCTGATAGCACTTTAGACATGGACTTGATGGTTTTGGGGGATGGGGGTGGGATGAGGGGTGGGGGAGTGGAGGGAGTGGCGGTCAGAGCAAGCCTTCACCCAGAGACCTGGTTGTCCACATTTGCAGCAGGGACCTGATGGTTCCTGAGACTTAGAAAGCCAGGAAACTCAGACAGTGGCTGGGGCTGGTCACACAGCCTTTGATAGCATATGGTATTTTTGTCTGCCAGCCTTTTTATCTCTCTGAAGTTGTGGAGTTAGGAGCTCCCTCTCTAAGTGTCTAAGTTTGGCCTTAATGTTGGCATAACTTTTGGAAAAGAAGTAAGTCATCAGGAGTTGCTTATCTTCTGGGTTTTCAGGGTCTAAAATAGTATATTGTAATAGGGCCTTTGAAAGGCACTCTAAAAATTGAGACAGGTTTTCTTGCTTATTCTGAATGACCTCTTGGAGTTTTTCAAAACTAACAGGTTTTAGGGCAGCCCTACAAAGAGAAGCCAGGACATGGGTTGCAAATTGGTCTCTGGTTAGAATGTCATGTGGAGAATTATAATTCTATTCAATATCCTGGTTGGGTACCATTTCAGACCAGATTGGATACGCTGAGTCTGTCTGATGAATCTCGTCTTCATGTATTCTACCCTGTTCCTAAACCTTCCTGCATTCATCAGGGAGTAAATCATTACTGAGAATCATATGTTTATCATGGAAAGTCAAGCTATTAAATTGCAAGCTATTAGAAATTCTTTAATAAGGGCAGAAGAGTTGGAGGTATTAGATCCGAGCCTTTTCTTTTCTTTTTTCTATTTGAGAATTTGAGCAAGGAGACTCTGGGGAAGTTTGGTGAGAAGAGGAAGCTTAGGAGGCTGTGGAAGTAGGAGAGATTGTAGAGGCAGGTCAGCGGTGGTAAGGGGGAGGTTCATTAACTGGATCAAGAATAGTAGAAGTTTCATCTGGTTGAGATTTCATAGCTAGAAGGAGTTGAGTGGGGTATAGGAAGAGCAAAGAGAGGGTTTGGAGCAAAGATAGGTAAAAGCTTGGACATAGAGGACCTCCTTCCATTTATGGGACCGCTGGTAGTATGTATGAAGATCCTTTAGAATGGTAGGATCAAAAGTGCCTTACTCAGCCACTTGGAGTCATTATCTAATGGGTACTGAAGCCAGACCTGATTGTAAAGGTGAACGAGTTGGGACGCCTTTAAATCAGGTGCTAGTTTTAGAGGTTTGAGATTTTCCAGGAGGCATCCCAGTGGGGAGCCTGGATGTACTATTGAAGATGAGATACCCACTGTGTGAGAGACATTGTTGAGGTATTCTTACTGGCATCCTGAGAACAAATTAATAATGATAGATTAATCTTACCACAGCGTCCTGATGGTAGTAGATCAATGAAATATTGTAAGGAGCAGCCAATTCTAGATTACCAAGTCGTCACATGGAAGTAATGGCTGAGAGATGCAGGCCTGTTGCCCTAACTGTGGGTCTAGCCAGGGCCTGGGGGAGCATCACTGCCCGAGAAAGAAATGAGAGAAAAAAAATTCTTCCTGGACAGCGAGAGGGAGAGTGTTCATTCAAGAGTAGAAGTCCTAGTATGTGGAGTCAGCTAGAAGGCTGGTCAAAAAGACGATAGATAAATCTGTCCCTTAAATCCATACAGTGTGGTCAGCTCTCTCCTGGAACGAGGGATCTGGTATGCCAACTGGTACAGAAAGCTTAACAATCTGCTGGTGTTTACATGGAGTTTAGCTATCAGGTGGCCAGAAAGTGAGCGATGAGTGTAGGAGCTGCACTGTTGCATAGAGATGACCTGTCTTGTTTCTGGGTCCAAGAGCTGGCTGTAAAGACACTTGTAGCTGTCCAGGGATGCACCTAATGCTAACATCCTCCCATCCCCTTTCTTGTGTGTGTGTGTGTTTGTGGTATGATGTGTATATGTGTATGTGTATCTTAGTGGATACCAGTATAAGATTCCAGAAGTCTTTCTCTGTGGCTCTCTACCTTATATTCTTGAAATAGGGTATTTCATTGAACCATAAACTGACCATTTGACTAGGCTGTCTGGTTAGCAGGATCCTGTGATCTGCTTTTGTGCTCTACCCAACATATCTACCCATGGTTACAGACATACTTAGCCCTATTCCCCCATTTTTCAAGGGTGGTATGTAACTGAACTCAGGTCTTCATGCTTATAGACTAAGAATTCTTATCCTCAGAGCCATCTCTCCAGTCCTATACAGTTAATTTTTTTTCTTTTTTGAGTGAAGAGTACAAACCTAGTTTTCCAGTTCAGCTTTTGTTCTATATGCACAAACTGATTTGTGTCGGTGCATCAGGCACATCCAGGGACAGCTAAAGACTCCTTACACTCGTTACAGCCAGCTTCCCTACCCAGCGGCAAGACTTGTCATTGCTAGGTGATAGCAGCGCTCCTGCATCTGTCCCTTTGCATGTGCGCCTTGGCCCTGCCACATGTCTCTCTGCTCATGCGGCACGGCAAGAATTAAAAGACTCATCCTGCCCAATCTTCTCTTCTTTCCTTCCACCTCTCCCAAAGGCTACCTATTCCCCTCTCCCAATGAAACCTCCCACATGAGACCTGTTGTTTGATGTGGTTTGTCTAGGACCGTGCCGCTTATTCTAACACTGTCAACCAATTAACAAAGCCAAGAGAATAAAATCAATTTCCTTCCAAATGAACTAAAGAAAAAAAAAATAAGAAGGAATGGGTTTTTGTTGTTGTTGTTTGTTTGTTTGTTTTTGTGTTTTTGGTTTAAATATGGAGTTTTGTTGAGCATAAGGGGAAGTCTTGGAGTACATGAAGGACAGTGGCAGAGGAACATGGCTTCCTGCAAGGAGAGCTTTCGAGCCTGCTGCCAGATTGCCTTATTCCCTGGACATGTGCCTACAAGTTTATTGCATGGACTAAATGATCCCTTTATTGTCGGTAAAATGCTGCCTCATTTCCTTGTGAATACGTTTTTAAAAGATCTTTCCCCCCGCCCCCCTTTAGGAGTCTATCACATTAACTCCATTGGCTTAGACCTAAGTGTTGAAAATGAGCCACAAGGCCTTGACCCTTGTCTTACGTGACACACCTGGTCTCCTCCCTTATTCCAAACCTGGAATAAACGCTTGGGGTCTGCCTGGACAATCACACTCTAGGTCAAGATGTATCTCAGTATAAGGTAGCTGTGCCTGAATTCCCTCTTCCGGGTTAGAACCCGGAAGTTTTTGGATCCTAAGGCAAAAGCCTGGTGATAAAAATTTAAAGGAAAAGATCAAGTTCCGTTTTACTGTCAGATGATCTACTTTCTGTTTGTAAACAGAGTCTATCTCCCAGCATTTTTTCATATCCTGACTTTAAGCGCATTGCTGTAAACAATGTCTGAGGATATCCTAACTATCAAGTAAAAGCAAGCACACATACATGTTCTTCCTCCAGGCAACAAAAGCAAGTATCAAAAGTCAGAAGGGAAAAAATTATAATCTACCTTTTGAATTAAGATATATTTCTTGATAACACTAAGGGCTTGGGCTTGAAGCCTGGGCTTTCAAATCCTTTTGTGATTAAAGAAAGGACAATAATCAAAGGGAACAAACACTTCAGTAGGGAAACCAACCTGGGAGCTATTCTTACCATAATGGGCTTCTGCAGTTGAGTAATTAGAAGCTACAGGATTTAGGGAAGGGATAAAGTCGGCCTCTTGTCCAAAGCTGGCACCAGGGCATGAAAATCTGCTGTCATAAAAGTATTTAGTGAATTTTTTAGGCAGAAAATAAACCTAATGTATCCAGCTTAATAATTGCTGGGTTTTGGAGAGTGGGTTACTTGCTTTTCCTCTTGTGTTTAGATTAGATTCACAAACCTTTAAGTCCCAAATACCAAATTAAAGTCCCATGGACTTTACTGGAGGGTAATCATCATATAATACTATATGCGTAGGTTAATTGAAATGAATTCATAATTGAATCTCTTCAGTTACATACACACATTTTTATACAGTAGCTCACAGTTCTTGTCACATGCATATGCATTTAATAATACTTAAAAACAGGAACATTTTATATCATGCTAATTGCACATAACAATCACTCATTATTAAATTTCCTCATGATTTTGTTATATTAAAATATAAGAAGAACTATCATAAATTGGGCCTCCTGTTTAAATTATTTCACAATGTTACACATATTTGGTATTATCATTGTTTGGTTTAATTTTCATGTCTTTGTTATCAGAATAAGCATTTTTTGTGCACTTTGTCTTATTGGTCATCTGGGCTCCTAGCCATTATTAGACAGAAGCCTTTAGTCCAGGAACATTAGAAGAATTTTTCCTCAGATGTGATTTGTCTGAAATCTTCTCATTCTATTTTAGCTTAAATAACTATTAAATTAATAACATGGAGAAACCATGTTGCCTCTAGATGTTGTGTCCTCATATAGCAGGCTAGAGGAAGAGGAGAGGAGATAGAGAGAAAGCTCTCTGCTTTTCTCACACGGTCATCTGTTGGACCATGAAAGGCAGTCTGTGTTCTGGTTGAATGAGGCTTACTCTGGAGACCCAGCAGAAAATTCTACAAAGGACGGAACAGTAAGCTATACCCCCAGACATTAGGCTCCTGACACCATGAACCCTCAACTCCACAATTCTGTGGCTATCAGTCACGTAGGCAATGCCCCAAGCTCCTGGTATCCTGGCTGGACTCCATTGCCACAGTTACCTGGCTACAGCAAGGTAGCCCAGCCCCACTAAATAAAAGGGGCTGCTTGGCCCCTTCCCTCTCCTCTCTCTCTATCTTCTACAATAAAACCATGGACTTGTCTCCTTTCATCTAGACTCTCTGTGCTGGAGCAATGGAATAGGACTTCCCCTAAAGAGCTGTGTCTAATCCCCCACATGAAGACCTCCCAGCGTTTCCAGCCACCAGACCAGACCAAGGATTCTCGCCCATGCAGGAAACACCCAGCGCCTTTTCCCACTGCCCCTTCTCCCTTTGGCCCTGAGGCTGACCAAGTTGTCCCTCCCTGGGGCCCCCACTTTGTTCTCAGCTCTTCCATGACATCCAACAGTGTCTGGGATGTCCAAGACTGAGAACCTATCATCCCTGGCCTCCATGAGGTCCAGGGACCCCAGAGCCGGCTCTTCCTCAGTACCCAGATGTCTGTGGTGCCCAAGAGTCGGAGCCAAAACTGTGCCTTTCCCACAGTGGCCTCCCACAGCCTGACACCTGTCCCGTGACGGTTCTGTGGGGTTACACAGCAGTCTCCTGCATCAGCCTGCCCAGTGTCTCTGAGCTCTGGTGGTACACGGGTCTCCCCCACCCCTTCATTTCCCCATGGCTGGTGTCCAACAGTCATCCACCCATCATGGAATGGTGAAAACTTATGACCCTATATAACCCCAAAGGTCCCATTTCCAAATAGAATCACATGGGCTGCGTGTGTGTGTGTGTGTGTGTGGTGTATAGACTCCTGCTTTACCAAGGAAATTCCCCTTTTAATGGGAAGTAGCAGCTATGGAATAAAGGAAAAAGTGGAATGAAGGTAGTTGGAGAACTGAATGCTAAATCAATCATTATGATTTGGCATATGAATATAGATAGAACCATGTGGTGGGTTTTGGGACTTACAGGAATGGAATTTTTTCATAACTCATGTATTCTAAGTTTTGAATTCCTCTCTTAAATAACAGACAAGAATTAGGAGATGTACTTTTAGCAGCACCAGGATCTAACTCTTAGGAAACAGGGCTCTTTCCTTTCATCCCCTACCCACGTTTCTTGCCAGAGCTCCATACATAACTGGCAACAAGCCAGTTACACATTGAGCTATTTATTTATTTTCCCTCATGAGTCACAAGTGAGTCAATATCTTGGTAAGGATTTAAGATTTTTTTAAAGTTCATTTATTTTGTTAAATACAAGTAATAATTAGAGTGTTTGTAATACTTCATATAAGTAAATATATTATTTATATGATATTTAAAGTTGAAAATTTAGGGTTTTAAAAATATTTAGTTGACAAATTAAAAAAAGTAGTTGCTAAGTCTTAATAATTTTATTTTCACATGAGCATATGGAAATATTTTTGAAAACAGTATATAGTATCAAAAGAATTTTATTTCTTTTCCTTCAGTCTCTGCTCCACACTTTGTCTCCATATTTCCTCCTGTGAGTACTTTGTTCCCCCTTCTAAGAAGCATGGAAGCATCCATACTTTGGTTTTCCTTCTTCTTGGGCTCCATATGGTCTGTGAATTGTATCTTGGGTTTTCCGAACTTTTTGGCTAATATCTACTTATCAGAGAGTTCATACCATGTGTAGTCGTTTATGACTGGGTTACCTCACTCAGAATGATATTTTCAGGTTTTACCCACTTGTCTAAAAATTTCATGAAGTCATTCTTTTTAGTAGCTGACTAGTACTTCATTGTGTAAATGTACCACATTTTTCTGTATCCATTCCTCTGTTGAAGGACATCTGGGTTCTTTCCAGCTTCTGTCTATTATAAGTAAGGCTTCTATGCACATAGTGGAACATGTGGCCTTGTTTCATGTTGAAGCATCTTTTGAGTATATGCCCAGGAGTGGTACAGCTGGGTCCTCAGTTAGTACTATGCCCAATTTTCTGAGGAACTGCCAGACTGATTTCCAGAGTGGTTGTACCAGCTTGCAGCTCCACCAGCAATGGAGGAGTGTTCCTCTTTCTCCACATCCTCACGAGCTCTGCTGTCACCTGAGTTTTTGATCTTAGCCATTCTGACTGGTATAAGGTGGAATATCTGAGTCATTTTGATTTGCATTTCCCTGATGACTAAGGATGTTGAACACTTCTTTAGGTGCTTCTCTGCCATTCAAATTTCCTCAGTTGAGACTTCTCTGTTTAGCTCTGTTCCCCATTTTTTAATAGGGTTATTTGTTTCTTTGGATTCTAACTTCTTGAGTTCTTTGTATGTATTGGATATTAACCCTCTACAGAGACTGAAGGAAAGGCCATCCAGTGACTGCCCCACCTGAGGATCCATCCAATTATACAGTTACCAAACCTGGACACTATTGTGGATGCCTGGAAGTGACGCCTGATATGGCTGTCTCCTGAGAGGCTCTCAGAGCCTGACAAATACAGAGGTAGATACTCACAGCCAAGCATTGGACTGAGCGTGGGGTCCCCAATGGAGTAGTTGGAGAAGGGATTGAAGGAGCTGAGGAGGTTTGCAACTCCATGGGGTGGGGAGCAACGGTGTCAACCAGCCAGACTCCCAGGAGCTCCTGGGGACTAAATCACCAACTAAGAGGGACCTGGCTACATATGTGGCAGGGGATGGCCTTGTTGGACATTAGTGGGAGAAGAGGCCCTTGGGCATGAGGGGGTTCAATACACCAGTGTAGGGGAGCCAGGATGGGAAGGTGGGTGGGGGAGCACCCTCATAGAGATGGGGGGGACAGGATAGGGGGTTTTAGGAGGGGAGACCTGGAAAGGGGATAATATTTGAAATGTAAATAAAGAAAATATCATATATGTATATATACACATATTCATATATATAATGTTAAAGAAACATAAAAAAATTTATTTATATTTCGCATCCCTAGCTCCTGATTTATTTTCTCCTCTTTAGAGGTAACTACTACTAATTTCTTGATAATGCCGTTCCCAAAACATAGTTATATAATCATGTTGTTTATATAGATCCCTCTGAGAAAAGCCAGATAGGAGGAATATAATATATAAATCTTTGCTATTATTTTCATTTTTATCTTAATTGTGTT
>NW_022196914.1:36930715-36941197 GCF_008632895.1 Mastomys coucha | reverse complement strand
CATTATTTTTAAAGGTAGATAATTGAGTTGTGCCCTAATTTACTAAAGTAGCTTCCTATTAATAGATATCTGTGTTGTTGGTTGGTTTTTCTGTCTTCTAAAAGGTAAATTATAACCACATAAATGACCCAATATGTTCATATTCATTTTTACAATTCATTTGAAGATATATATGTATTATATATATAAAATAATAATGTAAAGAAACATGAGATTTCACTGATTTAAAACAAGTGGCTATTATTGACTACTCACTATTCACCTTCTACTTAATAGTCATGTAATCTAGGGTCATTTATTTAACAGGTTATAAATCATTGTCCTCACCTAAAAAATGGATATGAACAATAGGACATACCTTAAGGAGATGTTCTGACCATTAAAGGAGCTAACCTAAGCATAGCATTCTAATATCCATGTATAATAGACTCTTCATCTAAGTCCCTCATTAGGATAATTGTCTAGAAGCCAGACCTTCTCTTTTTAAAACATCAATGTCAGTTTTAAGAGAGTGGCTGTTTTTTTCCCCCTAACTTTGGCGCAGAACTCTCAGAATACTTGTTGCAAGTGCTGATGTAGGCCACGCTCTCTCTCAGCTCAAGGCAGATGCTTGTTTAGTAGGGTCAGTTGAGAGTAGGAGTTCCTGGCTCTAGGTAGAAGTGAGAGACTGAGTTTAGTCCTTTCTCCAAACTAATATTAGGTTAAAGATGGTCATTTGGGCTTCACTCTCCTTATCTGCTACAAGCAGGGATTGGATTAATTGATCCCCAGGGCACTCTTCTGCTCCAACAATTATGTTTGTGTTTATTCAGTAGCAAAATGGTACCTCGATTATACTGCCTAGACTATTTGTGGCAATTTATTTAAAGCTTGCCTCATCTAACAGTGTGGCTTTGCATGTCTAGTCTCTATGTGTGGAATTACTTCCTTCTCTGGCTTCTATGTTAGTCTAGAGTCTCAGCTGAATCTCTAGACTGGCCTTCTCCTTTGACCTGGTTAGGCACTTGTTCCCTTGCAGCTGGCTTGGCCCCTGCACTATATGACAAGTTGAGTTTTCAAACCCAGCTGATAATTTTTATATGTCACCCCAGGATCAGCCATAATGTTGTGGTGGGTATCATTGTTGTTGTTGTTGCTGTTGGTGGTGGTGGTGTTTTTTTTTGTTGTTGTTGTTGTTGTTGTTGTAGTAGTTTTTTGTTTTGTTTGTTTTTTTGTTTTTTGTTTTGTTTTGTTTTGTTTTGTTTTGTTCAGCTGTCCTGGAACTTACTCCATAGACCAGGCTGGCCTCGAACTCAGAAATCCACCTGCCTCTGCCTCTCAAGTGCTGGGATTAAAGGCGTGCGCCACCACTGCCTTTTTTGTTGTTTTTAATGCACCAAGAAGAAAATGACACAGTCTTTCTTGGTTTATACATTTCAAGTCAAGGCTATAAAGGAACAAGAAATGTGTGTGCCTAGATAAGGCAGTTTGTGAGCAAAATCATGCTCTGTGAAACTGCATGCTTTGGAAGAGAGGACATTCTCTAGATAGGAGTAAGTAAGCCATGTGCAGACACCATGGGCTTCTGACTATGGATAGAGGATCTAGTCCTTGACCCCCATCTCCCTCCAAAGTATAGGTAGGAGGGTGGCAGAGCTATTGAGAGGTACATGGAATACAAGTTTTCAGAAAGTTGGGAGGAAGGCATCCAGTTGCATAAGTCTGAGGGACTTTGCGGAAGCCCCCTAGAGCCTCACATAGGAGAAGATGATATTTTTGAGCTGGAGGAGAGCCTGGAAGTGTAAAAAGACTGAAAATCATTCTGCTTATCTGGGCTTAGTAATGTATGAGTGAATAGAATGATTCCATATTTGCTAGCTAGAGTCATCTGAGAAGAGGGAATCTTGATTGAGAAATGCCTCTATAAAATCAGATTATAGTTGACCTTTAGGGCATTTTCTTAATTTGTGATTTATGGGTCAGGACTCAGGACATTATGGGTGATGCCACCCCTGGGCTGGTGGTCTATAAGAAAGCAGGAGGACAAGCCAATAATCCCTTGATGGTCTCTGAGGTCCTGCCTTGACTTCCCTCAGTGGATTGTGTCTTGGGTTTATATCAAGTCCTTTCTCCCCAAGTTGTTTTTGATTATTGTGTTTTATTACAGCAATAATAACCCTAAATATTCTATATGCACAATTTTATCTATGTGCACAGGTTACCTATCTATCTATCTATCTATCTATCTATCTATCTATCTATCTATCTATCTATCCATCCATTCATCCATCCATCCATCCATCCATCCATCCATCTATCTATCTATCTATCTATCTATCTATCTATCTATCTATCTATCTATCTATCCATCCATCCATCCATCCATCCATCCATCCATCCATCCATCCATCTATCTATCTATCTATCTATCTATCTATCTATCTATCTATCTATAACATATATGTATATGTGTTTGTCTACGTGTACACATACACATTTGTACATATATACACACATACTCTTACATGCATATAAAACTTGCTTTACTTGCTTTCAAGAGTAGAATCATTTGATATTTTTGTTATCAGAAATCTCAAAATGTGATCAGTCTTCTAAGTACATTAAAAGCATAGATAAAGCCTCTTTAGAATGTTTTCTTGCTTATTTTTGTTAAAGAAGCATGCTTTTTGAAAATTTGTAAAGTAGGAAAAAAGAGAATAGAGAGGTTAAGTTTACCTACAGTTGTACTTCCTAAGCTATTCAGTATAAACTTCAGTTGTAATTCACCTTGAGCTTAGAAACAAAACATTGGTGTAATGTTTTGTCTACATGTAGCTCTATCACAAGTGTTCTGCTAAAGCACAGCGTGTTTAGTATTTGTAGACCCAAGAGCCATCTGTTTTGGTTGCTGGGCTTTGGTGGGAGAACTTATTGCAATTAAGGCTTAATAGGTAAATTGAGATATTCAAAATGCAAATAAGACATTATATATATTCTTTTAAGGAAAGTAAAAATGCTCATATAATACAGGAAGATCATTATGATAACAGTAATTTTAATTAAAATTTGAAACCACAAAGGGACAATAACAAACAAAATAAACCCCAAATGTAGTTCATAACCAATAGCTTGACACTAGGGAGAATGACATCATATCCGGGGGATTTGACCATGTGACCTCAGTGTGTCACCCACTCAACAGCGGTAGATGCAGATAATGCTTCTGTTTTCTTGATTAAAGGAGAAAAGCCAGAAAGCCAGCGTTGGGCATAACACTGAAAGTGCCACAGCCTCCTTCCTCCTTTCCCAGGGCTGCTGGGATACTCAGCTCAGAACAGGAAGCAAGGTCCAGCACTAGATTTACAGTTTAAATGTAGAAAATGGACATGCCTGCTTCAGTTACTTAGGGAAGAAAGGCACCTTCCACCCAGGGCATCAGAAACTTGTCTGTGTGGACAGCACAGTTGAATTGTTTTGGCTTGTTTCTGTGGTGTTTAAGAAACTAGGAGGCCTGGAGGGCACATTAAATTGACTTGATGTTTTTAGATTTTTGACATGTGGGGACTAATCTCATTTCAGAGTCAGTGTATCTGTCAGCTGCTAAAAATTAAAACATAATTAGCTTGTCCCTGTAATTGGCCTTGTAATAAAGCCCATCACCTCAAAGCTATGGGTAGTCAGAGCACTTAGAGCCAGACTGCCTGTATTTGAATTCTGACTTCTGCCTGTTAGAGGCTGTGAGGCTTGAAGTAAGATATCACACATTTAGGCCCAATTGCCTTTTGTACCTATCTCATGGAATTTCAGAAGGATAAAGTACATTTACACTTGTAAAGGACTTAAAACAAGATGTGGTTAAGTAGTGTAAATGTGTTAAATAAAGCATTATCCTTGATGAGTCCTCTGATGGTTGCTGGGGAGCCAAAGCTAAAACAAAGTAGCTGGGAATGGGCTAATGGCAGAGGGCTGACTTGAACCTCTCACAATTGCACTGAAACTTGCCAATACTTTTCTGGTGAGGTGGGTGAGTGGTGGGGTGGGGCTACTGCCGCTGGAATCTTTAATTGCTTCAGGAGGCAAGCTGTGTTGGGGCTGGTTATGCGATGTGGAAAATTGAGTTTCTTTAGAAGATAAACATTTGGGGGGAAGACTGGGATTTCATTGATTATTTAATCTGCATTACAGGTTTACATTATGAAGAACTCTAAGGCTCTGCTAGAGGTTTTTTTGATCAAGATAGACAGATGTAAAGAAAATAGCTGAAAACTGTTTTTTTTAAGTTGCGTGAATTTTTATCAAAGTGGTACTTATTCTATCGGCTATTGACTTGGTGTCTAAATTAGATATACATAAAAGAAAAAAAAAACAATAAAAACAAGACAATCTAGAGCAAAACAACACAACTCATTCAAGGCCCCCAGAACGTCTCACAGAAAAACCTTATCTTACTTTCAGAAGTTTTCAGCCAGAGAAGTAAAACTTGCTATAGAAAGACACATACTGTGGAAAGTGCCTAAGGGGAACAAAGCAGGTAGAACAAAAGCTGCCCAGGGGCTCAGCGGTGGTCGCCTTTAAAGAGCTCTTGAAAAATGAATGAGCTGTATAATTTTAAATGGAGACATTTATTATCTAAACAAAATGGTGACCTCAGATTATAAACCTTTGCAGTACTGTCAGCAGATTCAGCTTCATCCTTTGGAAGCATGAATATTGTTCTGCTGTTTCTCTGAGCTGAAAAGTCAGTGGGTAAATAGTAATTTTAAGTTAAAAAAGTGAGAAATGAACAATTTTCACATTTCCATAATAAAAAAAATAATAAGACATGCTCTGTTTGTAGTTATTGTAGTTTCAGGGTGAGACAAGTACCAAGTCCTTCCAGGTCTATGAGGGCACCTGCCACTCACAGCCTGAAGGTTGGTGTCTGTGCTGGACTGTGCAGGGGTCTATATTGGCAGCAATTGGTGACTCAGTACAGGGGCTAGTTATATATGTAACATCCAGATCTTAGCAGGGATTAATTTATACCACGTCCTTTTGTTAAGAGTATGTTTGGATTTCAAGCTTCTCTAGTAACTATGAAGAAGGAGGATAAGGGATATAAAAATTCAAAACTATGTAAAATTAATACAAGAATTTTTATTCCTGAAGAATGTAAAGATGGATCAGCTGGCAATTTTTATTAATTAGTTAACATATTATCAGTAGTTATTATATTAATAGTATGTTTACTTTAGTACATGGAAATATCTCCTTAATTCCTACAGTTCGAAACTGTGTTATTATATAGAAATTCTTTTACCTTTTGCAATGTATGTATCTATAAACTGCCTCAGATTACTTTTTAGAGCAAGCTGAGAAAAAAAGGAAAGAGAAAAAATCTGAGTGAATGAACGAATTTTAAGAATTCTAAAATAAATTTTATTTTAAGTATTATACTAATTATCTAATTAAAATCAATGAAAATTACATAGAATTCCACAAATTGTTCTGTTGGTACATTTGTAGTCTCAGATAAAACACCAGTCAGAAGACCTCAGCTCCCCTTGGCTTTGCTACATACATACACAAAGGTGAAATGCCTGTGTTTTCTGGGCACTACAACTGAACCTGGGCACACACTTGGATGAGTTGGTTAGCCTTGTTCTTCTAAACTTGTTTCAAGTAACTTGTTAAAGAATGCCAAGTGTTGCCAGGCAGGGTGGCACACGACTTTAATCCCAGCACTTAGCAAGCAGAGGCAGGTGGATTTCTGCTCTACATAGTTAGTTCTAGGACAGCCAGGACTACCCAGAGAAACCTTGTCTCCAAAAACCAAAAAAAAAAAAAAAAAAGAAAAAATGCCAAGTGTTGTTATTATTTAAACTAAATTAACTAAACTAATATAAGTGTTGAGATGTTCATGAAGATATATTTGTTATGGTCTGTATTTCAGTTTAATCAGCATTTTTACTGTTTTGTTAAAAACGGGTCAGGCAAAAATTATGTCTGAATCTATTGGTAGAAAGAAATGTATATTAGATTCCCTATACATTTCTTTTTTGTGGAGTATAGACTGACTTGTTCAGCAGTTCTGTGACTGTTACATAACTCTAATACTTAAGTGCTGGTGAGGAGAACCGCTTTAGCATAATATTTGATAAATTCAATGTATGTAGCATATTACATTATCAGTGATTTCATTCACATTCTTCTTGGTTGTATAATAGAGTACACTGCAAGAAAGAAATAAGACTACATATGTGTTTGCTTTTTTTATTGATTTGATTATTTTATTTGAGCCTGGGTCTTACTATATAGCCTTTAATGATCTTGAACTTCCTATGTAGATCAGGCTAGCATGGAAGTCACAAAGATCCACGGGCCTCTGCCTCTGCCTCTGCCTCTGCCTCTGCCTCTGCTTCTCTGCCTCTCTGCCTCCCTCTCTGCCTCTCTGCCTCTCTGCCTCTGCTTCTGCCTCTCCCTCTCTAGGGCTGGGATTGAAGGTTTCACCACAACTGGCCAGTTTTTTGTTTGTTTGTTTTTAATTATTCCACTTAGTACATCTTCCTATTTTCATAGATTGTTGTGCATGTTTGTTCATGGAATTTCTCTATATAGAAATGCATGACAGAGAATCAACTGTCACTGTCACTGTCATGGAGGAAGGAAAATAAGCCATAGAGGTCACACTGAGGTAAGTGACTTCTGGGATGTAGTTGGAAGATAGGATTCCTTTTGTCTGTCCAAATGATAATCAATTGTTTGATCAAACTCAATCAATGAGAATGAAATGAAGGTTGGCTATATGAGATGGATGGTATTTGAAGGGCATAGTGACTGATCTGGAGGTATTTCACAAACATAGAGACAACCATGATAAATCTGGTTAATTTGTATATATAGCAGATAAGATGTGGGTTGGGTAATAACACATACTACCCAAGAGCTGCCAACAACCTGTGAAACTGATTGAGATACTATTTTAAAACAAGTCTTTCTTAAATCAGGTCTGTACTTTTGTTTTGTTTTGTTTTGATCTGAGATAAGATCTCTATCTATATATAGCCCTGGCTATCTTTGAACTCAGATACGTAAATTACGCTGGTCTTGAACTCACAGAGATCAAGATCCTCATGCCTCTGCTTCTTGGATTCTGGGATTAAAGATTTGCACCAACATATCTGGCACAGCTCTGTAATTTTTATAACAATGTAACTAGCCTGAAACCTATCCTTGGGTATCTGATTGCCTCTACATAGAGGCAATCAGTTTCCATCAATGCCCCAGTGACAATATGCTGTTGGTGGCTAATAGGGAAAAGAAAGGAAGCGCCACTCATAATTAGAAGGAGTTCTGCTGCTTGCTGAAGGGCTCCTTCACTAAATGGTTAAAGTATTCAGCTCTATGTGGCAACCACCCAACTGTAAACACCTTGACATAGTGTTAGCTATGAACATTCACATGTTGTTTTAACTATGTCACATCTATTGGTCAGTAATAACAAATGGTTATGTGACTACTACTGGGTCTCTGGATCCCCTCTAGAGACAAGATCCCCTCTGTCAGGCAACCCTAAGGCCATCCATACCACAATTCTTCCCCTTTGTCCTTCCCAGATCATGACTGCCTGCTTGCTTTTCCCCAGATGTTAAAAATCAACACTTCTACAAGATAACTGTCATAAAAAGTAGAGTATCTTACAAATGTGACCTCAGACTTTGAGTAGATTCAAGTAAGCAAAGCTAAGACAGTCTTTGATTCCTGCTTGTATACTGCTGTTTTGATTAGGTTGTATCAATATACAAAAATATTGGCATGTAAATTCAGTAAGGATATTTTTCTAGTGTATCATTTTCTATTGTAGTTCCTGTTAGCACAGCTGAGAAACTCTAGTTTTTCTTCACCCTTCTCTAGTCTGATGTTTCTAACATTTTTTTTCTTCTCTCCTGTTGTATCTTTCCTCAACAGAGGCTGATGGCAGTTCTCAGCTAGTTCTGTTTGGGGCAGGTGTCCTCTCTGTGGCTCATAGCCTGCTCCAGCTATGTTGTCCAGCAGTCTGTGGGGTTACCAGGGTGTCTGTACTGACTCTCACAGTACTCTTGGGGTTTGCGATCATTAATCACTGCCAACTGCTTGTTTGCAGGGATTGATTCCATCTTTTTACCATTCCAACAACATCATCTAATTGACAATCAGATACTTTAGTCAGCATCTTTTTGAGTTCAAGGAACAAAAAAACCTTTCTTTATGCCAGCAGTTGGACTGTAATGCCCAGGCCTGAATAAGTAAGGTTTCTTTTGTATATACAGCATACACAATCTTGTATACATGTACTTTTGTATATGCTGAAGAAAGTTCACAACTTTCAAAGGAGCCTGTGAGCACATAGATGTTTTTTCTTTTAAATACAAAATAGAGTACAGTTTTAAAAACAATGGGAAAGAAAACCCAAGTGTAAAGTATATATTTTAATGCCTGCAGGCATTTTTGTGTTTTAGCTATTGTTACCTGGAAGTCTGGGTACTCTCTTGGGGTTCTTAGTTTTGTTAATAAATTTTTAAGAATGGATTCAAATGATGCCATAGGATAGAGTTTAAAAGAAAAAAAAACACAGAAAAAAATAAAACAGTGTGGCAACTATAAGTCTCAGCAGCTGTCTAGAAGAAGAAAATGGAGAAAAGAAAAAGGCTACATTTGCATTATGCTGGCTTGGAGGTCAGCAACATGAGACAGAGCTTTCGAGAAATATTGGAGCCCAAAGTATTAGACAAAGCATGCTTTTAAAAAAGAGGTGGAAACACAAAAAGAAGTTATGTTTTTCTTAGTAATCAGAAGAGTAGACACGTTTGCAAAACTCAGTATCTGTTACACTGTAAGAGACCGCAGAAGGGGCAGGAATTCTGGGAAGGTAAGGGACATTATCTCATTAAAGGCATAATTATTCCTCTTGTGTCTTTAGCACGGCTCAGGGGCCTGCCTTCATGAGGAATGGTACTTCACCCAGATGATTCAAAAACCCAGCTAGGAAGTTCATATGGCTAGGAAGTTCATAGGAAGTACCTATGGCCAGAAATTTCATTTGCTTTACCACAGGAAGTAGTTTTTCCTTAATGGTCTTTCAGGGTCTCTGTAATGTGATTAAAACTTTGTGATCACATAGTCCAATGTTCCTGATCAACACATTTTACTTCTAAGATTATCCCCAAAGAACACTGGCATGTATCTTCAATAAAGCTGACAAAAGTATTTATATAAGATTGTTTGTAACACAATTTTAAGTAAACATTACTTCAGGTTAAAAAAAAAGTCTTTCATAGAAGACTATTTAAATAAGTTAACATTAGTAAAGGGGATTCTTTAACCATTAATTTAAATGAAATATGTATTGAAGTGGAAGACCAATATTGCTATTTGTATCTAAAAAGAAAGAAGTCCATGTGCACATGGGTGAGTTCATATATCTTTGTATTTATAACCTGTTTTGACATTCTATTAGTAGTAACTATTGCTAACGAAAGGAACAGGAAGTTGAGAAACATCAAAGAAGTTTTGCTTTATAAAAATAAAGTTTAAAATGGCGTATTAGTGCATATAATTCCTGGTGAAATGATCATTAAGAATTAGACAAATACATGATGTATAAGTTTATCTTCCTGCCAGGATTTCTTACAGCTTACTTTAACAAGAACTCTCCTCTAAGGAGAGACCTATATTCTGCCCTGCAGGCTGGCTGTGTGATCTCTGGCTCCACTGTCTCCTAGACTTATTAATGTTTTCCTTCCTGTTCTTCCTTTCTTTTTCCTTTTTTCAATCAGTACTAAGAAGTTAAGAGCTATTGTGAAGATTAGGTACTAAGGTCTGGAGCACAAAGCCTGTGCCCTTAATGAGATTTAATTCTCTTTCTGGCTTCAGTTCCTCCCCTGCCCCACACTGGGGGTGCATAGCCTACTGAAGGTTTTATGGGGTTCTAGGATGAAAAAAAACTGACTGAGCAGGTGTATAACAAAGCCTCCTTGTTAGGGTCATGATTTAGAACTGGTATCCATGAAGCCCCAGCGCTTGGCTTAGAGCAGGTGGGGCCAAATCCTACTGAGCTCAGCATCCTCTCTGGGGCCTGGAAGCTTCACACATTTTTTTTTTTTTTTTTTTTTTTTTTTTTTTTTTTTTTTTTTTTGTGGCTGTGACCCTTAGGCCTCTCTGGAGTCCTCTTAGTTGTGGCAGCTGTTCAGCTCAGGAGAACCGCACAGCCTCTTAGCTACCAGAGTGCCCCCACCACCACCCGCCCAGCTCGTGGGGTTTCCCCCATTGTTATTATTATTACTCTAGTTTTCAAACATGTGTAAAATAGCTACTTATTTATTTTTATTTTGTTTTATGGAAGAGGATACATTTATAATAAAAACTTTGGGGGACCTTTTATAGCAATAGTTGTGCTTTTTTTGAGTGTGTGTGTGCCTGCATGTGTGTGTGTGTGTGTGCGCCTGCATGTGTGTGTGTATATGTGTGTGTGTGTGTGTGCCTGCA
>NW_022196914.1:36910401-36930164 GCF_008632895.1 Mastomys coucha | reverse complement strand
TATATGTGTGTGTGTGTGTGTGTGTGTGTGTGTGTGTGTGGTGTGTGTGTATGTGTGTGTGCCTGCATATGTGTGTGTGTGTGTGCGCCTGCATGTGTGTGTGTATATGTGTGTGTGTGTGTGTGTGTGTGTGTGTGTGTGTGTGTGTGTGTAGAAACCAGCAGAGAACAGAAAGTGATCACAGTGCTTTGCCTTCTTTGGTCCCCCGTGGCCTCCTTGTTGTTTTATACTACATGCTGGGGAGCTTCACACACAACGACTTCACATGTTGCTGAAAGCAGAGGCTACAGTTACAGCTTTACAGAGGGAAACATTCCTCTGGGCTCTGATGGGAGACAAGCTACCCATCCACCTTCCCTAGCTTTCAGATTTGTTTTGATGCACAAAACAAGAACAGCTTGGAAGAGCTGGAGATGCCTGTGAATAGCAGTAGGTGCAGAGGCTTGTGTTTGTTGCAGTTCCCATGTGGCCTCGTGTGTCATTATCAATTTGCAGTATGGGCTGAAAGGTACTTTGTATAGATTGAGAAAGACTCAACTTTTATTATTTTTTTGTTCTTGTTGTTGTCTGTTTCTTTCCAGTACTGGAGGTTGAAATTGAGGCCTAGCATATATTGGACAAATGTTCTGTCACTGAACTATAGCCCCAGAAGAACCAGGTTTTTTGGAATGGGCCTTGCAACTTTCTAGCAAGTAGTCTAAGGCAAATTACTAAAATTTCCAAAGCCATAGTTTCTTCAATTATAATGTTGTCTTAGTTAGGGTTTTACTACTATAAACCATGACCAAACACCACGACCAAGGCAACTTGTAGACAACATTTAATTGTGACTAGCTTATGTGTTCAGAGGTTCAGTCCATTATCATCAAGGTGTGAGCATGGCAGCATCCAGGCAGGCATGGTTCTACATCTTCATCTGAAGGCTGCTAGTGGAAGACTGCCTTATAGTGCCATTAAGAAATGGCACTCTTCTTTTAAAGGATGAGGGTCTTAAAGCCCATACTCACAGTGCCATACCTACTCCAACATGGTCACACCTCTAAATAGTGCTACTCCCTGGGCCAAGCATATTCAAACCATGACAAATGTGTAATGATGAAAATGGTACCTGTCTTCTAGGGCTAATGTGATGAGCACAGCCAGTGCTCAGTGAGGACTGTGCTAACTTGCATCTCAGGTGTCTTTAAATTTCCTGGCCTCTTTTTCTTCATGATGACTTCTTCTTTCTTCTCCTTCTTCTTCTTCTTTCTTTCTTTCTTTCTTTCTTTCTTCTTCTTCTTCTTCTTCTTCTTCTTCTTCTTCTTCTTCTTCTTCTTCTTCTTCTTCTTCTTCTTCTTCTCCTTCTCCTTCTCCTTCTCCTTCTCCTTCTCCTCCTTCTTCTTCTTTTTCTCCTCTTCCTCCTCCTCCTCCTCCTTCTCCTCCTCCTCCTTTCTTCTTTTTCTTCTCCCTCTTTGTCATTATCATTTATTATCTTCTTTGTCATCTTCATTGTCATCATCCTATTTTGTTTTTGTTTGTTTTTGACACAGGGTCTCTCTATGTAGCCCTGGCTGTCAAAAAATTCACTTTATCAATTAAGGTCACAGAGATCTACCTGCCTCTTGCCTCACAAGTGCATGCACCACTATACTAGCCTGGTGGTTAGTTCTTTAACTTTCAGACACTGCCTTTTCTTTTAATTAGGTCTTAAGTGGTCAGCATACTACTGAAGCCCTGAAAGAATAAATAAAAGAACATGAACAAGTGAAGGAACTCACAGGAAAAGCACAGGGAAAGCAGCTTTATGGCACATTTACACCTTGCTCCCATTTCTTTGGAAGACATCATTTCTTTCTTGTGTACTCATCTCCTTTGGAATGCTTTCCTGTCTCCATTCTTTACAAAGTATTGTTCATCGTCTTTTATTATAGCATACTTTCTCTTTCCTCCCATTATTCAAAGAAATTCATCCTTAGACCAATAGAAAGTAAAAGGAAAGGGTTGAATAATTTGTAGTAGTCTTGGATGGTATTTCTTTATTAAAGTACACATTTGGTTAGAAAGAAGGAGAAACATGTATCTTGGCAGGATTTACTCATAAAGTCCTCTTAGTTCTACATGGTGACATTCATTCAGCATCCTTAGATTTCTTTCTACTTAATCTTAAATTGGGCTTACTTAAAATTTTTATATAGTTTCATGATGTCCAAATTGAACAGAGTCCAATTTTAAGGTAGTTCAAAAGATATGTTAAAAGGGCAGTAATCAATTGTCCCTTTTGTATTAGTACTAGAAGATTAATATAACACATTATCTAATAAATGAGAATATTTAATAATGACTTTGCTAATTAACATTGTGCTTATAACTGGAAGGCTCTAGAGCCTAGGTCCTGAAGAGAAACACCTCTATTTTCCATAGAGATCCAGATTAGACTTTGGTGCCCTACTGGTAATTATAGAATTAAGGAAAAATTAGGTAGGAGAGATCGCAGAAGCCACAGAGTTCAGCCCTTCCATTATATGCAGACTTAAGTGGCTTGCCTGGAATTACAGAGCTTGATTGGCAGTGGCCTGGGACCTCAAAGTCAGATCTCCATGACCACTGTTCAGCGATCCATGTCAGTCCTCTGATGCCTTTTCTCTTACACAGGATGTGGAGGCTTTACTAAAACATAGTTCTAGGCTAGCATTCTGAATTTAATATTGGTGACAAAAAAGGTTGATTTGATCAAGGAAATTCCATAGATAGCAGTAAGGGTATAAAAAATTACTCAAAGGAAAAAACAAATATGTTTAAGATTGTATTGGTCATGGGGAAACAGCATTTTGTGACGTGCTTTAGGATCTAGTTATGGAGGCAAGTGCAGTGCATAAGTGAAATGGCACTCTCCTTGTAAAGCGCAGCAAGGAGGCTTCTTGAGTAGCAGGACACGAGATAATGACCTCTGTCAGTTCTAGAGAGTAAGTCGAGTCTGGCTTTGAATTTGGAGATGAAGGATGGTTCACTACAGGGCCATAACATATGTAAAGGGCAGTCAGGCAGTGCAGGGGTGTGTCTTGGTGTTCATCAGAGCCTGTTAAGAAAGCCAGTCTAACTGGAATACAAGGCCAAATTGGTAGGGTGTGGTGAAATGATGCAGGGCCTTAAAAACAGAGTAGAAAAGATGAGACTTAAAGACCACACAGAGTTCGATTTACATTTTAAGGTGAAGCGTGACTTTAGATGATCTTGTTTGATGTTGCTACTTGGATAGTTCTTAGTCGTATGGACTTGAAGAGTCTAAAAGATGACTTTTGGGGCCCTTTATAATCTAGGCGAGAGATGGTAAAATGACAGAGATGTCTAAAAGTGGGGAAAAAGACATTTCAAAGGAATTAATCACTTGAGTGGTTGTTTAGATTTGACAGACAGAGCAAAGAACTTATTCAAAGTTGAGTTCAAGGATATTAGCCTGGGTGATCAAGCGAAAGGAGTTTGTGTCTTAAACTCCATTCTCACAGAGTTTGAGCTGATTGCTTGTGAGAACCTCCTCCTGGTTTGGAGTCTTTTCCCCATGGTGCAGATTTCACAGCTCTGGTATTAAAGGTGTGTCTTTTTTCCCTTAAGGAAAAATAACATTTGGAAGAAAGTTGCTTGGTTCCTTGCACCTGCCTTCTGAGTGTTGTTGACTTTGCCACTTAGTTATCTCCTTGTTAAATAGAGAGAGATCCCTGGGGCCCATTAGTCTCCACAGCTGGGAATGAATTTAATCTTTGGGAGAAAACAAAACTGCTTACCTGGAATATTTGTTCTCTGACTAATCATGTAGTCATGTTGATCCACCCTTATACTGCCTGAGTTCCCAAAGCTCTTGGCTTTAGGAGAGGAGCATTGGAAATGGTTTAATTTACAGATGTGATTACAGCAGCCACCTGGAGGATCTGGTAACACTAGGAGAGTAACTAACTTTGAAATGTCAAAGCACAGAAGTCTATTTGTTTTTTATTCTGTTAAAAAAAGCTCTTAGCATATCTAAGGGACATTTTACTTCATCGCTACATCTCCTTCATCCTGAGAGAGGCCAATATAATTTTGTAATATACATATACTACAAAAGGTGTGTACCAAAAGTCTATGACAGCAAACATTTGCTGTGGTAAAAATGTTATGATTGAAGCCTTCCAATAGCCCTGCAAGGAAGATAGTAGCATCATTTCCATTTACAGACAAAGCTGCCCCCCTGCCCTCCCGCCCCCACCAAAAAAAGGCAGATAGATGCACCATGAGAGAAAGTGAGCTGGCTGTTGAAAGCTGGCCATCTAAGTTTCAACCCTGACTTTTGTCTCACTCTCTTGTATAGAACTTGAGCCAGAAGTCAAATATAGAGAAGCAGCCAAGCTCAGAAGCAGCCGATTTGTTTACATGCTTTATTTTTAAATTATGTGACATTGCTTATTACAGATTGTTTGAACTTGTCCTATTACAACAAACAATTTAAAGCTTGGATGTTACTCTCCTTGCCTATAGCTTTTGTGATATAATTATGCTACAAAGCTCACAGTTTTGCTGTTTATCCAGCAAGTTCATCCAAGAAGCTTTACTTCTTGCAAGGTCCTGTTTGTCTTGGAAAAAAATAAATAGGTGTTCCACAACCCTCTCACTATATTTAGCTGACTGGGACCACAGCTTGTACCTGGTTTTTGGCTTCAAATCAAGGCTGTTGTGCAAGAGAAGGGCGAAGTGGATAGGTTTCGACTGTATCTTGTGTCAGCTGTTTTAACAAGGGCAGTGTTTTGAGGAAATGATAGCCACATTATTGCACTAAATGCAGGCTTGGGAATGCAGGTGCTCTGTTTGGGTTTATCCCCAACTAAGTTCTGTCTTTAGGACATCTGTTGATCTAAAGAACAGTTCTTTGAAAGATGGCTGCTTCTCTGAGCTTGACTTCTGTGCTTGTGAGAAATTATCAGCATCGCTTCTTTTAAGAATTTGGCACTAAAAAAAGACGCTGTCTACTCTTTTTCTGCCGTGTGACATCATCACATTCCATTGACACAAGGACTCTTAATTCTTTCTCATTTGTGCCTACCTTCTTGCCACTGCCTCGTTAAACACACTCTCAGAAAAGCCATTATACTGTTAAGTCCCCAAAGAGAGTCAAGTTTCTCTTTATGACTAATTCCTGGTTGTGTTTAAATAGCAGAAAAAGCCAGCCATAGCCAGGTTAATCCAAGTCTGTAGGCAGGCATCTTCCTGTTTATTTTGGCAAACACCTAGCCAGCAAAACTGATAATGTACAAGAGGAGGAAGACATCAAAGTGGATTATGTATATGTAGGTCACAGTGAAAAACACAAACCCTTATCAGTAACTTCATCCCTTTCCTAATCTCAATCCAAGTTATAATTGAAGCAAATCTACACAGAAGCTGCAATAAATGGAGGTAGAAATTACTTCCTGCCATTTACTGGGTAAGCTTCCCTCCATAAATAATAAGAGATAACGACAAGAAACTTTGGATCCTTAGGATAAATGACCAAAGATTCCTTAGTTGTTCAGGTCATTCCAAGGTGCTCTTTGCTCATCAAATGAAATTAACATACGTGATCAATTTTCCCACCTCAATAGTTCCAAGAGACTTACAAAAAAACAATTACATTTTTTTCATAAGAGAAGCTAGTTGGCGACCTTGAAGCCAGCTGCCTCCTGCTTCAGACCTATCACACGGAAAAGTTAAAAGGAAGATGAAAAACATCTTCCAGGAGATGGGAACAAACCGAGCCACAGTCCTAACTGTGCTCCCGGAGCACCTGCCGTTGCTTTAGGGAAGCAGACTCGTAGTCACTGTTCAAACATATCTCTGCGTAATTGTGCACTGCTGTTTCCAGTTCATTTAATCACTTTGCAAGCTGTTTCCTTCTTATTCACAGTTGACTGCATGATTCGAAAATCCTCTTGTTCGAAGGCCCCAGTTTACGATCTTATTCCATTACCGTCTACGGCTGAAGTGTCTACATCTAGATGGCCTCTACTCTCCAACTGAAGGGCTGTACAGGTTGGGTCCCTAAAGTTACCAGGTTACATGAAATGAGGTGTCAACCTCACACTGATCAGGGAAGTGGCTTATACTCATCAGAGCTGGCACACAGATACAGGCTTGGAGAATATTTCTGTCAGTGGACTCCTGATCACAGCCTTCAGCATCTACTTATGTAGACAAGTCATACATAGCATCAAAATTCTCCACAATGCTTTGAAAAAAATTTTTTTCTTATTCTTTACTACCTGATATTCTGATCTTTTTGACACAGGATCCAGAAATAGTTTTTAAAAGCTTGGTAAATAGTTCTAAAGGAACAATTTATCCTAAATAAATAGAAAGGTCTTTGAGCCTTTATTATTTGCTCACATAGCTAAAAATGAAGTCTCTGCCAAGGGTTTGGAGGGCTCTGGGTTTGATTATTATTCATTATTGAATTACCTGCAGTCAGTATAAAGTTTATGAACATCAACATCTACATTTTTATGTGGATTTTGAGTTAGAACAGGGTCTTTGTAAGTCATTGTGTTTCTGAGTCCTGGGCTTTGTGAGCTGTGTAGGTCACAGCTGTGTATGGACCACCATCCCATAACCCCTTCAAAACGTACACTCTTGTTTGCTAGTGTCCTGTTCAGGTCTGGAAGGATGGTGATGACGTTTGTCTCCATTCCGGGTCCTGGTATGCAGATTGGTTTGGGTGTACTATATCTGACTACAATGTGACATCTATCTAGGACCTCTCCTTTCTTTCCAAAACATGTTAGGTTCTGCCTCAGTTTACTAACCTCACATTCTAGTTCTTCATGAAACCTATTGTGTACAGTGAAAATTATTACACCACTGTTCCAAAATTCTGACCATCTGGCCTGGATCTGCCCCATTCTTCCCCTGCCCTGGATCTTCTAACACTAACTGAGCTTGAGGCACTGTGGTGTTCTGTGTTCTGTGTGGAAGTGCCTGGGTTGGAAGCTGTCTAGAAATCTTCTAGCTGGATGAGCTTGGGACCAAGGCCTAACTATATTTTAGTTTTGCTGTCTACCTTCTTTACCTTCTATAACCTTTTAACTTCTTGTTTTAAAGAAATTGAAAACAAGAACCATGATATTTTAGGAATTCGAGACAACACATATAAAATATAAATAATGTGCTTAATAAACATAGGCTCCTCTAATGTAATTGTTCTGGCTTGCTCAAAACTGTACAAACATTGCCTATTGAATGATTATGTGTCATCTGCTCTATGGATTCGTCTAGAGCATTTGTTGGGTATAAGTTCCCAGCTGCCTAATTTTTTCTTAACTCCCATCAACTGCATTTCACTATTTTCTACAAATGTGTTATCAAACCCTATTCATTTATGATAATTTATTGTTTTTAGTATTTTTTGCTGAGTGAATTATCTAAGTCACTTCAATTTAGTAGGCTGTGATGTTCAGTCACTGTATCACCTTTTGTCTTGTATAGTTTAAGCCTTGTCTGAGTTTTTGTTTGCATCTGGTTGCTTAAGTCTAGCACAGGTAAAGAAGGGCGTGAGGCCATTGGGAGACTGAGAAGATAACCTTGGGGTGTCGACCTGTTCTTTCCTCTCTCTCTGCTCAGGATCATCCTTATATTATACACTTGGGTGGCTTATCTGCTCATGTTTAAACATTTTCTGTGTTTTGTTAGATTATTTTACCAAAATGAAAACTAGTCTCTTTAAGAAGCTGCTGATCTGTAGTAGAAAGATCAGCGCCAGGCTATGCTGTTGGTATTGGTGAAGGTGAAGATATAAGATAGGACAGGCAGAGAAAGAGCTTTGCTTTTTACCTGAAAAATATTTAATTAATACTTGTTTTATGACAAACACTTGTATAGATGCTTACAAGGGCATGGGTAAATAAAGCAAAGCTTAAAAATAGTTATCTTAATCTATATTTACTGTGTGTGTGTGTGTGTGTGTGTGTATGTGTGTATGTGTGTGTGTATGTGTGTGTATGTGTGTGTATGTGTGTATGTATGTGTGTGTATGTGTGTGTATGTGTGTGTATGTGTGTGTGTATGTGTGTGTATGTGTGTGTATGTGTGTGTGTATGTGTGTGTGTATGTGTGTGTGTGTATGTGTGTGTGTATGTGTGTGTATGTGTGTGTTGTATGTGTGTGTGTGTGTATGTGTGTGTGTATGTGTGTGTATGTGTATTTGTCTATGTGTGTGTGTATGTGTGTGTTACAATGGCATGTTCATGGAGGTCAGACGATAACTTTTGAGAGTCAGTTCTCTTCTTCTACCTTGTGAGTCCCAGGGATTGAAATCAGGTTTTCAGCCTTGGAAGTAAATATCTCTACTCAGTGAGCTATATTTCTAGCTCATTAGTTGTTTTGCTTGTTTCTATTTTTGATAAACAACAAAAACCATTTTGGCTAAAATTTGGAAGATTGAAACATTTAAAAATTCATTAAAAGCTAAACGAGCCACAGATTAAATGTAACCTTAGCTTCTGCTTTCATTTTGAAAAGGCAAAGTATTTTGTTTACAGGCATGATAATATTTTTTCTTGTAATTGAGAATATTCTAGAAAATAATGATGAGGCCAGGAGGTTCTAAGATAAATAATGTCTGATAAAATTTTAAAATGGTGGTTAATAGTGACTAGTCATCCACTGAAAAGGATGGGCAATGGAATGTTAAGTTTTCATCTATTAATTCTTCCAGGTAGGAGCAGAAGTGATGCCCCTATCTAAAAAGAGTAAAGGACAGCAGTAGGAATAATAGGAAGAAAGGTAAGAGGTGGGCAGGGTTGGAGGGTGGGTCTACACAACCAGTTGTTCATTTTGGCTGCTGGGTAGAGGGAGTGTTTGAGAACATTCTGGACAGAAAATCAAGAGAGTATAGAAAAAAAAAAGTACTGTTTTCACTGGTTTCAAAAATACAAAGTGATGGGGACTTGCAAGATATCTCAGCAGATAAAGACTTGTCATAAAATCACAAGGACCAGAGTTTGGATCTCTAGAAAACCTCTATAAAAGAAACCTCTATAAAAGTTAGTCAGATATAGTAGCCCCACTATAATCCCAGTATCAGAAAGACAATTGACCAAGTAGACCCTCTGAATTACTAAGTTCCAGTTTCAGCAAGAGACTGCTTCAGGAAATAAAATAGAATGAGATTAGAGAAGACACTTGATACCAACCTCTTGCTTCCATATACATATGTACATATAAGCATATACTCCAGCACACATGTTTATCCCACTGTGATGGTTTGTATATGCTTGGCCCAGGCACTATTAGGAGGTGTGGCCCTCTTGGAGTAGGTGTGACCTTGTTGGAATAGGTGTGCCACTGTGGGTGTGGGCTTTAAGACCCTCATCCTAGCTGCCTGGAAGTCAGTCTTGCACTAGCAGCCTTCAGATGAAGATGTAGAATTCTCAGTTCCTCCTGCACTGAGAGTTGCCTGCTTGGAGGCTGCCACACTCCCGTCTTGATGATAATGGACTGAACCTCTGAAACTGTAAGCCATCTCCAATTAAATGTTGTCCTTATAAGAGTTGCTTTGGTCATGGTGTCTGTTCACAGCAGTAGAACCCTAACTATGACAGATGTTGGTACCAGGGACTGTGATAGGCCTGATCATGTTTTTGTTTGGAAAAATGTGGACTGGGGACTTTGGATTTGGAAAGCCATGGAATGTTTTAAGTGTGGTTTAATGAGATATCCTAGTAGGAATATGGATGACTTTGTTGCTGTGAGTGAGTTGAACTGTGCAGACCTGGCCTAAGAGGTTTCAGTGGAGAAGAACTTCAGCATGTGGCCTAGAGACTGTTTTTGTGGTCTTTTGGGGAAAAGCGTGGCTACTTTTTACCCTTGTTTGAAGAGTCTGCCTGAGGCTAATTAATTGCATTAACAAAGGAAGTCTCAGAAGCACTCATCATAAATTTGTTCTCTGGTTAAGTCTCATGAAGAGCATATTAAACATGCATATAAAGCTGAGAAAGGAAAAATATAAAATATATGGTTTGAGTATTAAAGGGGTACCAGGAAGTGAAATGAAGCTGAAACCAGTGTTCAAGGAGATAAATTAAGGGAATACTGATCTTGGGGCAAGATCCTACCCAGGTAAATTTAGATCCAGGCATGGTGGAACACACCTTTAATCCCAGAAGATAAAGCCTAGCAGATCTCTGAGTTCAAGGCCAGCCTGACAGCAAGTTCTAGGTGAAGAAAAGGTTAAATCCAGGCTTGGTGGTACACAGCTTTAAATCCTGGAGACAGGCGTGCATATCTCTGAGTTCAATGACAATCTACAGAGTAGATCCAGGACAGACAAGCTTAGGCAGTGAAGGACTTGGAAAAGAGGAAACAAATGATAATATAATAGAACCAGGGGGTTCTAGCTCCTGCAAGCAGCAGATCTTGACAGCTTTGGCCATATGTCTCTGGCTTTAGAGTCAAGTGGAGAAGACTACTGGGACAATTGAAGCTGGTTAGCTGGAGCTAAGAAATTAGTGGTGATTAAGAAGAGACCAGCATCACAGAGGGGAAAGACTTCTGGGATGTGTTTTCTGAGAGCAAAAGAAGCTGTGTTCCAGAGATAGCCAAGGTTGTACCTCATGCTGCAGGTATACTTGGTAATATGTTAGAGTCATCAAGGTGGCACTGGTTTTGAAGCCATAAAGGGGTCAGTAGGCACTAGGCTATGGGTAAAGCCTAGTTGCAGTGGAAGACCCCAGTGTATTGGAGATGCCAGTACCATGGGATGATCACCAAGAACTGCAGCAGCAGTGGTGTGCATCAACCTGAGCTTAGACTGCTGCAGAGGGCAGAGCTGGAGAAGTGACACCAGCCCTTTGGAGGAGCCCAAAAGATCGGGTATGGATCCCAAACATTGAAACAAGAAGCTGTAACATTGAAGTTGCCTTGGAGACCCCACAATTTTTGAGATGCCAGAGCCATGGGATATCTACTGAGGAAAGCTGCTAAAAGGGAGTGGAACCAGCCCAGGAGAAAGAAGTTTGTTGCAGTCAACAGATATAAAAAAATGAGTTGGAGATGTGAAAACTGCTTTGACATCAGACATGGAGATGCAGAGTTTGGAGTTTGCCCAGCAGGCTTCCTGTCTTGATTCCAGGACTACAGTTTAGTGATTGGATGGATCTCAGAAGAGACTTTGAACTTTGGACTTTGAGACTGATATTGACTATGAGAACTTTGGAAGTTGGACTAAATGTATTTTTTATTATGCTATGTTTAAGTATGGCCCCCATAGACTCATATATTTGAGCAAGCCTATGGGGGCCAGGGAATAGGAAGGTGATGGTTTGAATATGCTTGGTTCAGTGGCACTATTATAAGATGTGGCTCAGTTGGAGTAGGTGTGGCCTTGTTGGATGTGTGTGTGGGCTTTAAGACCCTCATCCTAGCTGCCTGAAAGTCAGTATTCTGCTAGCAGCCTTCAAATGAAGATGTAGAACTCACAGCTCTTCCTGTACCATGCCTGCCTGGATAATAATGGATTGAACCTTTGAAACTGTAAGCCATACGCAACTAAATGTTGTCTTTATAAGAGTTGCCTTGGTCATGGTGTCTGTTCACAGCAGTACAACCCTAAAAAGACACCCACACATATAAACATACATGCATATACACTGCACATACAAATAAATATATGTGTCTCAGTTAAAGTTGCTGATGATTGCTGATGATTGCTGTGATGAAATACCAAGATCAAAGAAACTTGGGGAGGAAAGGGTTTATTTGGCTCACACTGCCACAGCACTATTTACTATTCATCATTGAAGGAATTCAGGACAGGATCTCAAGCCCCAACTACTTGAGAAGGTAAGTTAGGATCATTTGGCTCTAAACGTCCAAGACCAACCTAGACAACATCATCTCAATAACTCATTTTTTTTACTTTTATATTTTGATAACCATAGTTTTTATATTTTGTTTAGTTTTTACATATAATTGGAATCAACAATGGGTACAGTTCTGTTCAGTAAAAAGAACTGTCAGGGGCTAGAGAGATGTCTTGGTGGTTAAGAGCACTGGCTGCTCTTCCAGAGGTTCTGAGATCAAATCCCAGCAACCGCATGGTGGCTCACAACCATCTGTAATGAGATCTGACATCCTCTTCTGGTGAAGACAGCTATAGTGTACTAAGATATAATAATAAATAATTAAAAAAAAGAACTGTCAGGAAGTGTAATGATATATATATATATCTGGGGAAAGCTAGGGACAATAAATGATTTCCTCTCATTCTTTGGGGTTATATTCTAAGACTTCTGATTGATGCCTAATACTTATTTAAACCATATTTCCCTATGCATTCATACAATAATGCTAAATTTATAACTTATGCTCTATAAGACAGAATAATAACTAATATTAAAACAGAAAAACTATATCAGTATACTGTGATAAAAGTTAGATAGCCATTATGTCTCTTTCAGAAAGTCTTACTGTACTTTTATTTTTCCACTTACAGCACCCTGTGGATTCTATTTGACATGTGACTGCCAGCATCACTACTCCTAAATTTGAAGGCTTTTTATTAAAAGTAAAATAAGGTTTGTTTGACTACAAGCACCATGGTACAGGGAAAGGTTTATGTGTGTGAAGGATACTGTACACTACTTAACCCAAAACAGCATTATCTTCCCTACTGGCAGTTATACCAATTGACAGCATAGTGATCCATGTAGAAATAACTAGCCTTCAAATCCAAACATTCTGAATAGTACTAGACATTAAATCCTGGCAGGGATTGGTTGGCTTGGTAATCTTGTTGATTCAAAAATGGAACATGTTATCTCATCATTGCTTATTTCTGTCTCTCCATGAGACTGTAAATTTTGTGAGAGAAGGGACCTTAATAGATTTCTTTAAAGTTATCTATTTAACACTTAATAGTGTATATATGTGGATTATACACTATTCCCCATACAGTTGGTATTCAAGAAAAATTATTAAATGGATGATTACCTATGGTGAATGGGGAAGCCAAAGGAATGAAACATAAGTGGGGAAACAAAATATACAACAATTTTGGTGCAATTATTTCCCAAATGTATAGAATCCTCCTTGGCCTAGCTGACCCAATCTAAAGGGATTAAGTACCAAAGAATACCACCTGAAATATATCAAATAAAATAAGACCATTGACTCTGGGTAAACCTCAATAATTGATAGTGAACACTCCATCATTTAATAGGGAATGTAATGGGGCTCCTTTATGAAAATGCCTAATTCACTTAAATACAAACAACAGAAGGGTTTTAACCACGGAGACAAAGTAACTGTCTAGAAGGCAAAGATAAGAATGAGTCCAAGTTAATGGACACCAGTTAAGGTGCTGGAGAAATGCAAAGGACCAAAGATTGATGCTCTGAGCCTCTGATAGCAAAGAGTAAAAACCAGTAGGAGCTGAAAGTCATTTCCTAAGTGTCCCTTCTTACCTGAAGTGCAAAACCTGCCTTTCAGGTGGAGTAGCTCTTGCCATTTCCTGGTGCCAGAGAGCCGAAGCCTTGGCAGGCAATTGCAGCCAGCTCTTTGCCTGCTAGAATGCCAGCAAGGACAGGCTTCCAGAGCATGTCTGCACAGGAGGCCAGCATTCTCACATTTACTCAGTTCTAAATAAGGAGATTCATTTTGAGACATCTCCTTAGTCAGTCCTGGATGACTCCAGAGAGGGCAGACTTGCAGGTTTCATTATGTTTTTAAGAAACACTGTGTGAAAGAAATTGTTTATAACTCTATAGCTATATCCTATGCATTATTCTTTAAAAAATACTCACTACTTAGATTCCCCTCTAGAACTTCAGGGAGCAGTTCCAGACACCAAAGTAATACAAACACATGCACACACACACACACACACACACACACACACACACACACACACCTTACCTTTTAAAAACAAGCATATGAAAATAAAGAAAGAAAATATAGTCACCATTCCTTCTCAGTAGAGAAAATTTTGACAGTAAATAAAGAGAAGGAAAGATTTTCAGTGCAGACAAGTCGTATAGAGGTAAGCACTAAAGCAGGGCAGTACTAATGGGGTTAGCAACCTGCCTAGGATATTCTACAGCCCTGTGGCTCCAGAATGGTCTTTTGAGCAATACCAAAATATCAGGAAGAGTTCAGTATTTCAGTCTCCCAACTGACTGAACCATAATTCCATTGTTGAAAGGATTCTCAGGTGATCAGTATATACACTGAGGTGTGAGAGGCTGGTAGAGACTGGAGAGGCAGGATACTGAATAAATCTGCAATAGATGGGGCATTCAGATTTCAGTAAATATGAATGATGTCAGGAGAGCTTATTATAAAGGCATGTTCATGGTCCAGATCAAAGAGGTTCTGAACCCACAGGTTTTGTATGGTACCTGTGAAATCAGCATCTCTAACATGCGTCTTAGGGCTTTGAACCTATGTGGTCACTGGACCACTTTTTTTTTTTTTTTTTTTTAACAAACCTTTGCCACTGATGCCAACATCTGTCATAAGAAGGCTGCATTTAGTAAACACAACTATGACAGCAGACTTTGAATGCTTTCTGCTGGCTAATATTATGAACCTAACAGGTCTAGAATAACCTTGTAGGAAATTTCTGGGCATATCTGCGAGGAAGCTTGTAGACTAGGTTAACTGAGATGGAAAGATCCATCCCGAATGTGGGCCACATCATTCCACAGGCTCCACTAGTGGTGTGGAGGTAGGGGTTGGAGTAGTCCCTGACTGAATAAAAAGGAAAAGGCAAGGGCTGGAGAGATGTCTCTGTGGCTTAGAGCACTGACTGCTGTTCCGGAGGTCCTGAGTTCTAATCCTAACAACCACATGGTGGCTCACAACCACCCATAATGAGATATGACACCCTCTTCTGGTGTGCCTGAAGACAGCTACAGTGTCTTACATATAATAAATAAATAAATCTAAAAAAAAAAAAAAGAAAGGAAAAAGGCAGCCTGAATTCAGTTCTTTGCCTCTTGACTCTGGATGTCATGTGACCAGCTACCTCTTGCTCTTGCCTGTATCATCTCAAAGTGTAGACAGAAACAAATTCTTTCTCTTTTAAGTTCTGCCTGGTTAGGTATTTGATCAGAGCAATGAGAAAAATAACTAGCACTGGCTTCTTGCATGGGAATAATGGGTCCCTTGTCTGAGATAGGATTCATGGTTCTAGGATCCCAAAGGCTGGTCTTTCTTTTTCCATGAGCTGTGAGTTCTGCCCCCAGACTTATTAGTTCCTTTGCTAGGCTGTCTTTTACCCCCATAAGTTTCAGAATAAGAAAGGCTGATTTGGAATGTTGGTTTAAGGCATGTAGAATTCTAGTTCTGTGACCTCAGGCAATGAGATTCTGATCTTCAACAGTCTCTACCATATAAAATAGATTACAGCAGTATCTGTCCCATAGAATTAATAGAACTATTGTAAGAGAAATGGCCTATGGAAAATATATCTCACAATACATATCATTTAGCAGACATTTAAAAGATGATCACAATGCTGGCTTTTATTCTCTTTTCCTGCCTGAAGAATCACCATTTCCTCTGAGGCTTAGTTATTCATTATAGGCTGTCCTGACAAGTCTCTTCACTGTCTGTAGTGATCACCATCTGTGCTCTCATAGTATATTAGCATTTCTTTCTTTGCTTTTTGGACATATTCTTATTAGTTTGTTCTTAGCCTCTCTGCTAAATTGTAAGATCATCAATACAAACAACCAAAACAAGCCCTGTTTCATCCTTGGTAGCATTAGCACACCATACAGTCCAGTAAAGGAGAGGTGGCTACACAGAAGCACTGTTCTCAGTGTTTTTAATATAGCATCTCATTGAATCCTCAGAACAACCCTATAAGATAGGCACTGCTGTTATCTCCAGTGTACACACTAGGAAGGGAAAGGCTAAATAGTTGTGCTGTCTATATTTATGTCAACTTGACCCGACTATGATTAGCAGAAAGTAGGAAACCTTGACTGGGAAAATGCCTTCATATGATTGGGCTAGGGGCCAGACTGTAGGGCATTTTCTTACTTAGTGATTGATGGGGGAGGGCCCAGCCATTGTGGGTGGTACCATCCCTGGGGTGCTGGTCCTGGGTTCTATATGAAAACAGGCTGAGGAAGCCAAGAAGATCAAGCCAGTAAGCAGCATCTCTCCATGGCCTCTGCATCAGTCCTGCCTCCAGGTTCCTGCCATGCATAAGTTCCTGTTTTCACTGTGATGATGAACTGTTATATGGAACTGTGAGTGAAATAAACCCTTTCCTCCACAGTTTGCCTTGGGTTTGGTGCTTTATTACAGTACTATAAGCCCTGACTGGCTAATTTTAGTTGTCAACTTGACAGTCAAGCTAGAACCAGCAGGACAAGCTGTGGGTATGTATGTGTGGTACTGTTCTCTAGGTGGGGAACAGTATAAGCAAGGAGAACGTTAGCTGAGAGCAAACAAACCAGGATATTTTGATACAGCACTGGAAATGAAACCCTAGCAAGTGCTTTGTTCATACTTAGCAGTAGACCTGAAGTTTAACCCAGAATTCTAGTTCCTATAGTAAAGTCAGTAGGTGACTCGGTGAGTGCTTGGTGAAGTGCATGCAATAATGAGAGCAGCAACTTCAGGTGAGACCTTCCTTCTGCTGAAAATGACCTTTCGGAGGTGACAAAGAAGCCAGTCAAATCACTGATCAGTTTTTGGATGTCTTATTAACTTCAAATAATATAAAAAAAATAATCAAATGTAAATGTTTAACAAATTCAATTTGGAAAAGTAAACCCTCAAATCTATGATGAAATAACAGATATACATTTCAAAGAGCAAAATTTTGTAGAAGAATGGGAACAAACGTAGACTCCCTGACACAGAGATCTCTCGTTTTTACCTTTATTGAGAAATAATGTACAGACAATAAATTTACAGCTATACAATATGAGTTGATTTTTCACCACAATTAAGATATAGTAAACTGTGTCCTCCTGAAAGCACTCGGTGCCTCTCTGAGACCTCTCTATCCTCTTCCTGGTTCTAGAAAGCTGTCAGTCTGCTTTCTGTCAGCATGATTTTGCCTTCTGCAGAATGTCAGCAAATGTAACAGTATGGTAGACTTTTGGGTGTAGGTTATTTTGTTTCACGAAGCTTTGGAGGTTTAACTATCTGGTTATTATCATTAGTAGTATTTCTATCTTATTGAAAAGCACTATTTCACATTATGAATTTTCTTAGTTTGGGAATTTAGCAGTGGATGCACATTTGGATTATTCTTGCTTTGTTATAGACACTCATGGAAGTTCTTTCTGTGGATATATGCTTTCATTTTTTTTTTGATAAACACTTTGGAGTGGGCTTGCTGGGCCATATAATAAATCTGTATTTAGTGATTGATATGGCATAGCCACACTGGTTTCCTTTTTCTTTTTTAATTAATTTGCTAATTAAATTTATAAGTTTTAAACTGTATATATGCTAGACATATTTGCCCTCATATCCTCATCTCCTCTTTTCTCTCACCTTCCCCTCCCATCAGCCCCTGACACCCTCCCATCAGCCCCTTGACAATTACATGTCTACTTTTATGTCATAATTATCTAACACAATTTTATGTGTCTATGGAATCTAGGGACCATAAGTTAGAGGAAAACACATAATTCATGTTTTTCTGAGATTGGCTTATTTTACTTAATATGATGATCTCTACCATATCCATTGTCTTATAAACAACATGGCTTTATTCCTCTAAATGTTTGAAAAAATATTTACACACACACATACACACAAACACACACACACACACACACACACACACACATATCACTTTCCTCATTCATCCTTCCATTGTTGGACATTATCATTGGTTCCATAATTTAGTTAATTTGAATAGTGAAACAATAATTATTGCTGTGCAATTACCTATATGTCATGTTGACTTGAAGTAATTTGAATAAATACCTGAGAGAAATAGAGCTGAGCCAAATGGAAGATCTATTTTCAGATTTTTGAGGAACATTGTTACTGACTCCCATAGTAGATGGACTAGTTTTTCTCAGCAGCAGTGTATGAGGCTCTTCATTTGTCTGTGTTCTTGCCACAGTTTGTTATTTATTTTCCAATGACTGTCCTGATTATGGTATGGTAGAATCTCAATATAATTTGAATTTACACTTCTCTGATGACTAATGAGAGTCAACCTTTTGTCATATGTTTGCTGGCCATTTACACTGTGTCTTTTGAGAACTGTTGCTTCATTTCACTAGCCCATTTGTTGACTGGTTACTTGATTTCTTCTCTTTTAGTTCTTTTGTATAGTCTAGATACTAATCCTTTGTCAGCTGTAAAGATCTGTCTAGCTAGTAAAGATCTTTCATTTTGTAGGCTGCCTGTTCACTCTAACTCTTTTGTTTTCCATAATTTTATAATTTTATGATGTCCCCTATGGTGATTGTTGGCCTTATTTTCTGAGTGGCTGTACTGCTATTGAAAAAGCCCTCTTTGCCTATGCCTATATATTGAAGGGGCTTCTGTATGTTCCTTTCTAACATTTTTAGAGTTTCAAGTCTTATATTAAGATCTTTATCCATTTGCAATTGATTTTTTTTCAGGGTAAAAGATGGACGTCTACTTCCATTCTCCTATATGTGGATATCTACACTTGCCAGCACCATTTGTTGAAGAGTCTGTAGTTTCTTAGTTGCGTCTGTCCTCAGCAACACTTGATATTTTAAGTCTGTTTAACTATATTCTAGATTTGATATTTGGTAGTAACTGTTTTGTGCTTTCAATTTTAATTTTCTTTAAATCTTTTCATTGACTATAATAATTGTATGTAGTATTGTATTGAATAAGGACATTTTTAAACAAGTATTTTATTTTGTAAATTTGCATTTTCTTGATGGTTGGTGATGCCAAACATTTTTTCTAGACCAGCAATTGCCTATGAATTTTATTTTTATTTTTAATTTTTTGGTCTTTTTGAGACAGGCTTTCTCTGTATAGCCCTGGCTGTCCTGCAACTCACTCTGTAGACCAGGCTGGCCTCCAACTCAGAAATCCACCTGCCTCTGCCTCCCAAGTGCTGGGATCAAAGGTGTATGCCACCACCGACCAGCACCTATGAAATTTTATGATCACAAACATGGTTTGTATATTTTCTTGATGAGTTTTATATGCCTTTTGTCAACTACATGTTTTACAAATACTTCTTACTTTGTGACTTACATTTCCATTATCTTTTTTTCATATACATTTTTTATTAGATATTTTCTTTATTTACATGTAAATTTCTCCTTTCCCAGTTTCCCCTCCAAAAAACAAAGAAACAAGCAAAAACAACAAAAACAAACCCCTGTTGCCTCCCCCTTCCCCATGCCTGCCACCCCATCCTCTCCCACTTATTGGCCCTGGCATTCCCCTACACTGGGGCACAGAACCTTCACAGGGCCGAAGTCCTCTCCTCCTATTGATGATCAAATTTGCAATCCTCTACTATACACATGCTGTCAGAGCAATCAGACCCCTCCATATGCAGTCCTTGGTTGGTGGTTGAGACCCTGGGAGCTCTGAGGGTACTAGTTAGTTCATATTGTTGTTCATCCTAAGGGGCTGCAAACCCCTCAGCTCCATTGGACCTTTCTCCAACTCCTTCACTGGGGACACTGTACTCACTTCAATGGATGGCTGTGAGCCTCTGCATCTGTATTAGTCAGGTACTGCCACAGCCTCTCAGGAGATAGCTATATTTAGGCTGGCTTGCCCTTCCTTCAGTCTCTGCTCCATAGTTA
>NW_022196914.1:36904674-36908574 GCF_008632895.1 Mastomys coucha | reverse complement strand
TCTGGCTAATGGTTTATCTATTTTGTTGACTTTCTCAAAGAACTAGCTCCTGGTTTGGTTGATTCTTTCATTTCCATTATCTTAAATGTGTCTTTTGAAGAGTAAAACTACTGTATTTTATTAACTTCAATTTGTCCATTGTGAGTGTGTGCCTGTGTTTGTGTGTGTGTTGTCTTTTTCTTGAGAAAACTTGTCTAACCCAATCCACAATGATTTTCTTCTCTCTAGTTTTTTTGTTCACACTTATGTCTACCTTCCATATCAAATGAAGCTTGTGACTGAAATAGAGATTTAAATCCTGCAGAAGCTCCATTTTTCACCTATGTGTCAAAACGTCCTCATGTATGTCTGTCAGGCTTAGCATGGCCATGTGGAAACTGGTATTCCAGAGAGTGTGGGTGTGAGACTCAGGAAAGGCTTTTAAAGCTTCTCAGCTCTCACGTCCTACAATAGATGCCATTGTTGGAGTTAGGCTTATGGGTTTGTTTGTTTGTTTTTTAAGTGTGGGATGTGATGAAAGAATATGAGAGGGGATTCCAGACATGAAGAGTGTGGGTAACTTTTAAATTCATTACACTTTGAGCATATAGGTTCAAATCAAAGGTTCAAATCAAATCATTAGAATGACAAAACAGTCTATTTATGGATCTGCTTTTAAAATTATTTTCATTATATGCCAGAGATATTACTTTGCTTAACTTTTACTTTTGCCCAGTTCTGAGAAGCTAAAAGTCTTTCCTCTGATGAGGACAAGCCTTTCCCCCCTGCTGCAAACCTGTTTGAACAGAGAAGGAAAATCTTGGGATAATTCTGAGCCTGCTGTCTTTTTTTCCTAGCTTGCCTTTTTCCCATTCCACCCCCACATGCTCTGATCCTCAGATAGTCTGAAGCTTTCAAGTGCCAACAAAAAAGTTCTCTGTATTTAAGTTGTTTTGGATTGTTAATTATTGGTGGCAATGGATGAGTGTTCAGCACCTTGGAACTTTGGCAAAAGAAACTTAATAAGGATACATTTGCTGTCGTTGGAATAGTGTTTGATGAGCAGCTGACCTTTCCAATGTTTACATGAGTTGAATCTCTGAAATGCCGTTAAGAAAGTCCAAGTTCTGGTTCAGACTCAAGACACTGAATCTCTTTGTAGAGAAAGCTTTTAAAACATATTCTGCTTCAATTTTCACATATTTTAAAAGACTGACTTCACCTACTGGTTAATTGGTTGTTTTCTGTAAGAGTTTTGAGAGACAAAAGTGTTTCCCTAGGGAAATGTCCCACTGTTTCCTCTCATGCTTGCATTTACCTGAAGGAAGTGAATTCCTATGCTCTAGAGATCCTTCACCATGAGCTGAAGTAACATATTTCTTTCACTTAGAGTTTGTAAATAAAGTTTCCACTGTTAGGAGAGAAAATGCAAAAGGAAACACAGTTGTCTGGATTAGGTCACTTATAAATACTTCAAAAATATTTATAAAAATCTCTACTGACTAAGTAATTTTCTGAGCATATTCCGTAAGAATCTCTTTTTAGTTATTTTTGGAAATTCACACATATATAATTTTTGTCCATTGTGTTTCACATGAGGCCTGATGTTCACTTTACAGTGCCCCACTGACTGTAGAAGGTCATCACCTATGCTTCTGAAGGAAGAGGAAGGTAGACTGGGGAAAGCTGGACTGGGAAACTACGCAGAACAGGACTTACTTTCTAATGATGGCCCTCCCTTCCCTCTCCCCCTAGATGTCTGAGTCAATTGCTCCATTGCTTAAGTGTCTTGTTTAGATGAGGTCAGGTGACCCTCAGCAACTGCCCCAGACATTGTAGGAGAAACATCATAACCAATGTCACAATGCTCTCATTGTAGTCCGTGATATTTTATAGGCAGCAGCCGCAACCTAGGACATTGAATATCTTCACTGGAAAATACCATATCGAAATAATCGATATAATCGATAATAATAAAAGGATGGTTCCTTTTGCTTACAGTTGAAATATGAAGGGGATTCTCTGAGAATCATCAACTATGTATGGCCACAAGAGAAAGAATTTATTTTTTTGTTACAGACATTAAAAATTCAACATTGAAATCCCAGCCTTCGTGGAGATTAAGCCCAGGTAGCTGAGGCCCTGATGTTGGTTTCTTCCTGTTCCCTAAAGCAGTCAGCCCTGCGTCATGGACATTCAGCACCGACCTGGAGGCAAAACTGGAAATGGAGGTGTAGCCACCTCCTCAGAGACCGGACTGGACCCGAGAGAGCGCTTGAGGCAAATGGCCCTGGAAGCCATCAACATCAACAAGGACCGGAACTTAAGGACAGGAACTTTCTGAAGAACCACCTGGGATCCTCTGAGTGCAAACTCTGCCTGCCTCTGCATAACAGTGAGGGGAGCTACCTAGCCCATACCCAGGGGAAGAAACATCAGACTAACTTGGCCTGGAGAGCTGCCAAGAAGGCCAAAGAACCCCCCACCCCCACCCCCCTGCATCGGAGGTCAAGATGGAGGTAAAAAAGTTTGTGAAGATTGGCCGCCCTGGCTACAAAGCGACCAAGCATAGGGACACAGAGAAGGGCCAGCAAAGCTGGCTGTTCCAGATTGAGTAGCCTGAGATTGCAGAGGGCATTATGCCATGCTACCACTTCATGTCTACCTATGAGCAGAGGATCGAGCCCCCGACCACTGCTGGCAGTACCTGCTCATGGCTACTGAGCCCTATAAGACCACTGCGTTCAAGGCGCTGAGCCAGGAGATTGACAAGGCTGAGGGCAAGTTTTGGACCCATTAGAAGAGAGAAACCAAGCAGTTTTTTCTTCAGTTCGCCTTTAAGGTGGAGAAGCCCCTGACCCCTCCCAGTCTCCCAGCAGGCCCCCCAGGTGTCAAGTGCCTCTCCCCTGCCTCTCCCTCCTATTCCCCCCACTGGACCTGCTCCCTCTGGGACCCCTGAATTTCACCAGATGCCCCCACCAGCTCCTGGGGTGCACCCCTCAGCCCTAGTAGTATACCCACTAACATCTGGAGTCCACCCCCAGCTCCTGGAGTGTATCCACCAGCCCCTGGAGTGCACTTGCCAGCTCCAGGTGTGTACACACCAGCCCCAGGGTTCCACTGGCTAGCTCCAGGGGTCCACCCTCCTCCATCAGCTGGAGTTCATCCTCAGGCTCCAGGGGTACACCCACCTGCTCCTGCAGTCCACCCTCAAGCCCCTGGTATACACCCCCCAGCCCCTGAAATCCACCCTCAGGTACCAGAGGTGTACCCCCAGCCTCCAGGGGTTCACTTCTCAAATTCTGGGGTGCACCCTGCTCCTGTGCCCCCCATGCTAAGGCCCCCACTGCCCTCAGATGGCCCTGGAAATATGCCTCCCCCTCTCCTAGGCAACTGAGCAGTCCCCCACACCGGCCTCTGTTGTCTGTGTTGGTCTTTTCCCATGGCTAGTCCTTGGAAGATTTTCTATTTTGTCCTGTCCTGAGCCTATTAAACAGCTTCCCCTATGTCAAAATATATAAATTAAGTAAGTAAGTAAGTAAATAAATAAATATAAACTAAAATAAAAAAGAGGTCAAGGTCAACTATATAGATGTCTGGTCAACCCTTGAAACTTCCATCATAGTGTTTAATTGAAAAAGAAACTAAATGGAAAGCAATTTTATTCTAAATCTCAGCAACATTGAGAGTACAGAGATTTTGTGTGAAGGTCTGGACCTTCAGTTTTTTTTGAAACATTTGAAGGTGCAGTTGTATTTCTAAGTGGCAGTAGAACTAGATTGGGCACAAAGGCCATTCAGAAGTCCTGTCTCCAGTTCGAGAGGATCTGTATGTAGGACCTGAACTTTTTTACTAAAGTGAAGGAAGCCGAGCTCCTAGCTTCACTTCATCTCGTGGGAGCTCCACGAACGGGAACTTGAG